>NW_027249475.1:0-166494 GCF_030848795.1 Temnothorax nylanderi | reverse complement strand
AGAGAGAGAGAGAGAGAGAGAGAGAGAGAGACCTTATACGCGTACGCGTGCTCACGCGATGTATTTTCGGCGAAATAATTACCGTTTGCATGTCGTAACCAGGTCGCCGAAGTCGGAAGTTAAGCGATTTATCATCCGCGATTGCCGCGCTAAGATTTATGGTTTTCTAATTAAGGCGGAATTATTATGCGTTCTCTTTAACAGGCGAGAGAAAAAGATTCGTTCGACGATTAAAAACAAATGTTCCGCACTTTATGAAGACAAAATGAAAGCAATCGTTTCGAAATACATTTCAATCGTTTAACAGACCTCGTTCGCATCGGGTATCTTCTTATGGACATTTGAACAAAACTGTCGCCTATCTCAAATTTCTTATATACACGTACGTAAATTAATATCAAATTTACCGTATAAAGAAATTATACTTATTCCTTTTGTTATAAACAACATTCATATTTTTATGCAAAAAATATTTATAACAAATATTGTAATATTACCGATAATATTAATAGTACATTTTATAATTAATAAAATTAAGATTAACACTACTCCTCAATAACACGGAAAAAGGTTTTCACCGTATGAGATCATGCAAGGCGGACCCTGAAACGCGCTGCGCCCTGCCACTACGCTGGGCCGTGTCCCCCACTCTCTTCCGTCGTGCGCCCATGTCAAAACACGCTGCCGCGCAGCAACGTCTTTCCTCGTACTAAGCACGGGATTTTTCCGTGCATCGCACCGGCTTTCGCGTTGCGAACGTAGCACGTCGATAGGAAAAATCCCGTGCTTAGTACGAGGAAAGATTTCTCATTCATTCTATTTAATTAATTAGGTACTTAATATACATGGATCAGAACGGAGATGCCGAGGGAAATTACACTTTAATTGCATTGGACCGTCGACCTACGAAAGGCTTTGGGCTCTATCCCATTGGGAATTTCGTTGGAAAAGAACAAAAAACAAATTTACCAGTAAGCAAACTATTGTTTCATTAATAAATGTACTTCAAATTAACTATACTTTAAATGAGCTCCTTATTCAATTCGCTAATAATATTTAGAAGCTTCAATTAACTAAGAAAATATCATGGATCGGAAGTGGACCACCGGTCGCAGAACCTTATTGCGGATATGATGGTGAAAAATGTAATTGTAAGTAAAATATATATAAATTTATTCAGCTGTTATTATACAAATGTGTTATTTAATTATTCACACATTTAATTATTCACATATTAGTATCCCATAAATATTATACATAAACACCTTTTTTCCCTGAAGAATAACATAATTATTTTTTATTATTGTCTAAAAATATATTTGTGTTCTTAAAGTAATATGCTAATAATATTATTATATATAATGTTTCTAAAAAATAATTTTATACAATACTAGAAACAATAAGTTGTATAGAAATTCTTCATATAATTGATACCTGTTCACAGTTCATACTGGCGAAATTATAGGAGGTATCGCCGGCACATTGTTGCTCATTATTGCAGCGGTTGTTCTGATCCTTCATAGAAACTGGAAATATGAACAAGAATTAGATAGTTTGCTATGGAAAATCAATTACAAGGATATCGAGATCAAGGAGCAGAAGGATGAAACAGTGAGATCCGACGAGACGTCTGCCAATTCCAAGGTAAGGTGCTTGTTTACCATATCGTTATCGCTATTCTCGGGAGAATCTTTCTTTTTTTTTTATTTATTTCATATTTTTACGTCATTTCATATATGTTTCCATCATTTTCCAGTTGGATTGAACAACCAAGAGCGCTTGCAGTTGCGCGATATTTATTTCATTTGCAAATTTTATCAAAAATTTAGCACAGTTATAATGAGTATTTTGATGTAGAGTTTTGTACTATAGAGTCATATTAATGTAGAATAAATGTTTTATCACAAATAATATTTTTAACCACAATTACATAAAACACTGAAATATAACGTACATGTATGTTTTGTTTTCTCATAAAGTCATCAACGATGCAACCCATAGTGCGAACTAGTCAAGTGTCGCTAAGTTCTAATCCAGATTCGGACTTCAGATATTCCACGATTTACACACAAATCGGAGTATATAAAGGGCAAATTTTTGCTGTTAAGAAAGTTAGGAAGAAATCGATTGAGATTACGCGAGAAATGAAAAAAGAACTAAAAATGGTAACGTTTGCATAGTCAATAATTTTAATTTAATTTATAATTAACAGTATTATATAATTTATAATTAACTGTATAATTAACAGTAATAACTGTTATTAAACAATTACAGTAAGATCTCGTTTGTTGTGAAGGTAATATATTTTTAGATGCGCGATTTAAGACACGATAACTTAAATTCGTTTATCGGTGCATGCACCGATCCGCCTAACATATGCGTCATCGTCGAATATTGCGCACGCGGAAGTCTTAAGGTAATTTTTAAAATGAATGTAATTAGTATTTTATACCGATTAAATTTCCAAATATTATCGCATTATGTTAATTTCGGTAATTTCGAATTTTCGCAATATGCTCACAATCAGAGAAATGTTTTTTTCAGGACATATTGGAGAACGAAGATATAAAACTCGATAATATGTTTATGGCGTCTCTCGTCGATGACATCATTAGAGTAAGTTTCGTTCAATTTTATTTTTACTTTAATTTTACAATATTCTTAAACTTCGTTAAAAAGTCACTTTAAAAGTAAGTCGACTAGTCGTTAAAAGTCAATATAAGTATCTATAATTTTACTCCAAACATTTTCACTTTTAAAAATATTTTTATTTTCTAAAATAGTATTAGATTTCCTCTGTGTAGCATCAGACTGTTGAATGAAATGTCCGTAACATGAAAAAAATAATTTCGAAACCTGTCTATAGGCACTTCCTACATTTGCAACACTCTGAATAACAGCACGTTGTTAGAAACTTTCATAATTCTATAGTAATTAACGATAGCCAGAGAAGTATTCTCTTTTGATTTTACTTTAATATCATATATATTTGGCTTTGAAAAAATCTTACACAAGCAGTAAGATTATAATAAATTAAATAAATTTTATAAAAATGTTAGTAGCTAAATAAAGCTTATACGTTTATAAGACGTAGACAACGAGGGCAGGAAAATGATGATTCGACTACAGAGAATACTTCACAATTAGGAAATATTTCGAACGCGGAATTAGGGGAGGGAGTGACAGCATCCGGGTTGTCATGTTGCTGAAGGGCTCAATGGCGCAGGATTATATCACATCATAAGATGAAGATACGTCTAATAATAATTGCTGTATTGTCAGATAATGTAGGGGACGTAGGCGAACCGTTGACAAACGAGATGATGATACTTGTCGATTATAGAAGTTCTACTTTAAGATTGCGTCCCCAAGAAACTTATCAAATTTCGTGCTGTCTTTTTAGGGTATGATCTATCTTCACGAGTCAGTCATAAAGTATCATGGATCGCTCAGCACGTCAAATTGCCTTGTTGATTCGCGATGGGTTGTAAAACTAGCAGATTTCGGCCTCCACGAATTCAACCGGGATGCGGAATGCGATCCTTCCGACGTTATAAAGAAATATCACGGTACGTGAAAGAAATAGCGATTGTTATACTTGACTCGATCCATAATTATTCTTCCGAATTCTTATAGTTTTAACAGTTGTTAAATTCTTTTTTCATAATTTTTTAGTTTGTAAATTAGCAACTATACATATAAACTGAAGCAAATTCATCAATACCTGCCATGATCGCAAATATACATATATAAGTTTATATATGAATTTAATTAATTTACGATAGGATTGTTATACAAAGCGCCTGAATTATTACGCTCCACTCGTCTCGGGGTGCCAACTGTTCGTGATTTTCAAAGGGGTGACGTGTATTCGTTCGCCATTGTATTATATGAACTTCAAGGACGACATGGGCCATTCGGTATTATGGAACTATCAGCAGCCGAAATATTAAAAAAAGTAATCGCAAGAGATTCTGAAATATCACCGTTTAGGTAAACTATTTAACTGTGGAAAATACAATTTTAATTAAAGAATTTAAAGAAATATCAATGGAAATATTAAAGAAATATTCTTTTTTCACGAAATAACGATAGACCTCCATTGGATCAACTGGAGAATACGTTTGATTTCGTTCGTGACTGTTTGTTGGAATGCTGGGCAGAAAATCCTCAGTTACGTCCAGATTTTAAAATGATAAGAAACAAATTGAGACCGCTACGAAAGGGCATGTGAGTCTTCTTTGCGATATTCGCATGGAATGCCCCATATATAAAATAATATTTTGTTAATCACACACAAGCATATATTATTAATCTGCATCACGAAAATATTGTCGAAAATATTGAATTGTAATTAGATTTTATTTTTAGCTTGATCGTGTTGATATAATAACAGACACATGGTTTATATTTTTATTACAGGAAAGCGAATATTTTTGACAACATGATGGCGATGATGGAAAAATATGCGAATAATCTGGAAGCACTCGTTGACGAACGGACAGACCAATTGACTGAAGAAAAAAAGAAAACCGGTCGGTTAACTAAAAAGAACAAAATTAAATTCTATTGTTATTATTGTTGTTTTAGATAAGAGTAGATGACTTACAAACATAATTATGTTTGTATTTTTGATAAATATATTGAATATACCGAAAAAAATCCACTTTTCCTATTTTTTCAGACGCATTGCTAGACGAAATGTTACCGCGTTATGTGGCCGAGCAATTGAAAAAGGGAAAGAAAGTTGAGGCGGAAAGTTTTTCTTGTGTCACCATATATTTTAGCGACATAGTTGGTTTCACATCTATGTCCGCTGAAAGCACGCCGTTGCAAGTAAGAATTTTTATTTAATAATAAACGTATGTGTTATTAATTACTGCTCTAAACTTAATTTATTTTTCTTGCTAACAATAACTATATACTATTCGCATATAATATAACTATACCCCGCTCGTTCCAGGTGGTTGATTTTCTAAACGATCTCTATACATGCTTCGATTCGACGATAGAAAATTTTGAAGTTTACAAAGTCGAGACTATAGGAGACGCTTACATGGTGGTGAGTATTACGGAATCAAAATTGTTCGCGAATTTATTTAAAATGCTATTTTGTAGTAGATAGGTAAATTGCGAATTATCATAAAAAACTATCGGATAATTCCGTCATTTTACATTTTACATTCTTACTTGTCACAGCCGAATTTTGTCTCTTAGGTAAGCGGCTTGCCAATAAGGAACGGTAATCAGCATGCTGGTGAAATAGCCAGCATGTCATTGTGCCTCTTAGACGCAATTAAACAATTTACCATCCGTCACAGACCGCTGGACAAACTGCAACTACGCATAGGAATACATTCCGGTAAGCTTTAAAGCAAAAAAAAATTTATAATAAGAAAAATTAAATAATGATAATTTTTTTTATAGGTCCGGTGTGCGCTGGCGTTGTTGGTTTGAAAATGCCACGATATTGTTTATTCGGTGATACAGTTAATACCGCATCTCGTATGGAGTCTACAGGATTACGTGAGTATCATAGAAAATTCATTTTTAATGTGTAATGAAGTATATTAAACAAAGCATCGAGCGAATGTATGTAAATGTATAAATCACGAATAACATTGCAATACTATGACTGCACATCCCGTTTAAACGGTATAGCGATTGTTTAATAGAAACATATTGCCACAATTCTTGATATTGTTACGCTCGACCGCGCGTTCGCTGCACTCACTCACACACACACACACACACACACGCACACACACTCGCGAACGCGGCGCGCAATCCCGTTTCCGGGAATAAAGACTCTCAGTTAGAAACGAGAACTCGTTTAATTAGGGTAATGCAGAAATACAATAACACCCCGTAAACACGTCTGTACGGTACGAGGCCCGGCGGAGAATCTGAACGGCGACAGATGTAAACAAACACAGTAGTTTATTCGACAGGTCGATTGAGCATTTTTATCGAGGTTGATGGCTTAAGTTAATGTTTTTTTATGTTTTTTGGGTCGTAGAACAAGAATCTGTAAATAGTTTTTTCGTAAGTCGATGCAATAAAAAGTTATTAACAATTTATTTGTTTAAATTGCCCTAGCGATCAAACTATACATCCTATAAAAAAAATGAACTAGAGAAAATTTGTTCCTCTTTTCACGACGAACAGAATGGCGTTTGAATTTTTCCAAAATCTTCATTATTGACGGAAATATGTCAATTTTTAGGTAATTACCTCCTATGCGTCGCGGAGTACCCTAGGCGTGCGCGCTCGCGCTCAATTGTACCACACGAGTTTTGCTCCTTTAATTTTAATTTAATTTATTTTTTTGTTCCTTTTATTACAATTGAGCGCGAGCGCGCACGCCTAGGGTACTCCGCGACGCGTAGGCAGTAATTACCTAAAAATTGACATATTTCCGTCAATAATCAAGATTTTGGAAAAATTCAAACGCCATTTTGTTCGTCGTGAAAAGAGGAACAAATTTTCTCTAATTCAGTTTTTTATAGGATGTATAGTTTGATCGCTAGGGCAATTTAAACAAATAAATTGTTAATAACTTTTTATTGCATCGACTTACGAAAAAACTATTTACAGATTCTTGTTCTACGACCCAAAAAAACATAAAAAAACATTAACTTAAGCCATCAACCTCGATAAAAATGCTCAATCGACCTGGCGAATGGACTACATCAGCGCTCGTCGT
Organism: Temnothorax nylanderi; assembly: GCF_030848795.1. Taxonomy (NCBI): domain Eukaryota; kingdom Metazoa; phylum Arthropoda; class Insecta; order Hymenoptera; family Formicidae; genus Temnothorax; species Temnothorax nylanderi. Next base: position 159,788 of record NW_027249475.1, on the reverse strand, counting down.
CAGGCACGTTGTCAGGCAGCGCTTCGCGGCTGTGTTCCGGGCTTCTACCGGGCGTCTCGGGTCTCGGCACGCGCGCAACAATATAAATTTGATTTTCTCACTTTTTCGTAGCGCTAAAAATTCACTGCAGCAGTGAGACAAAGCAGCTGCTGGATAAACTGGATCGAGGGTTCAAATTTATCGAGCGTGGGAAAATTCCCATGAAAGGGAAAGGCGAAATTCTAACATACTGGTTACTCGGAGAGGATTTGCCAATATTACGCAGCAAGCTTAACAAAGAAAGAGCGAGTAAGCGAAGCGGCGATAGCAAGAAGATCAGCATGGCAGATCCTCTGGTTCCTCGAAGTTCTCTGAAGAACAAGTCCCTCGTCAGGTCGACTTTCATGAGGTGTTCCAGCGAATCCCCGAAACGCTTGCGATTCGCCAGCTCGGATCAGCTTGACAAAAAGGGTTCAAGGGTAAGCCAACTGGAATCGATAGTCGACAACAGCCCGTGCAAAACGAAAGTCTCATGCGTGTTACGATCGTCCTGCATGGAGAGCTGGCGATCTTCCAGCAACTCGTGTCCGTGCGTTGAGAAGCTTTGCGATCAGGAGACTCAGCCGGAACTGGTAGAACACGAATTGCCATCGGACGTTAAGAACATGCCGCTGCTTCGAACCAGTTTAATCTTCGGAAACGAGTCGTGCCTTCTGCGACCTGAAGCCAAAAGTTTCCGCTTCGGCACTCCTGGAATACTCCAGATCGCCTGCAAATCAGCACCCAACAGTCCCAAGCGTAGCATGGTGATGTTGAACGCCCAGAAAAGAGCGGCACAGTCGAACGAAGAAATCGATGGATGGGACGCAATGACGCCATTGATCTACTATCCGGCTGATCGCTTGGATTCAAAGGTTTAAGATCGACATACATGATATTATAAACACAGTAGCAAAATTTATAAAAATTAATTTATATTACATATACTTATACTATATATCGAAATATCTACAAGGCTAACTTGACAATCAAGAATTTTGCGAACGATATAAGTATGCCGATTTTTTATCCATAATCTGCCAATTGTAATTTTGTGCCAAGTAGTACATTTTTTAACGAGATTTCTCACTTACACGATGTACCAAAGCGCACTGCATACGTACAAACTTTACACTTAGATATCAATGTATTATTTATAACTAAAACAGAGACAGTGATATATCTTTCCAATGATATATAATTCCCTTCTTTTTCAGCGCATAACGACAATATATTCCTTACATTAGCATAGACAATCGTAAAAGGCTCGTGCTTCTTAAATAAATGTCTAGTCAATGCTACTTTAAATATCACACATATTTGTCTTTGAGAACCTTTATATAACTGCCAAACGTTATATGAAAGAAGATTAATTCTTGTGCACAAAGTGCACAGTTGCATTTGTCTAATTGCACAAAAAGATCCAACCAATCGTTAATGACTAAGAAAACAAAAGTATTATTACTATTTCTAAATGTTTTTCAAAACCATGATCTATTAATAAACGATATTGTTTAGTAAACATGTAATGTTACATTTACTCTTTCAGGAAAAGATTTGTTCTTATATACATATATATGTGTACAATGTATTTCTTCGTACTTTGCTTTAAGACGTTTAGAAAATTAGGACATCAAGAAAATATTAAAACAAAACGCATATTTGTAAAGAATAAAGAAAGATAAAAGGTATTATGGTATTTTATTATTGCAAAACCCATCTTTATACCGTACATCTTCAATTCATCCTCAAATTATCTTAACTTTTATATTCTATTTTTTTATTCTTTCTCTTTCTTCATCTTTAAATAATAATTTGTACAAGCTTTGTACGATAAATATACAGAAAACGAGAAAAATATGTACCTTATTCGTCTTCGAAATCCGCCGTCACTATGCACACATTACAATATGCGACTCTTAGTTTGTGCAGACGTCATACGTAAGTGCAATGGCTTCAGACGTAACCCGCGGGTACACGCGAACGATGCGTGATAGAGCGGCGGCGATAACGCAGAGAGATCCATTACGTTATTATTACTGAGGAAATTAATTAAACCCGACTAGCGCGAATCGGCGCGATATTATGCACATATATAACATGCATACTTCTACTACTCCTTTTATCGTTCGCCTGCACAATTAGTCCGCTATGCAGTAGACGTTGTTTTAAAAAAGCGAGCTAAAGTTGACGCGACAGACACGTATCGAATAAAACAACATTATGTGAAAGACGGTAGCAGTCGCGCTAAAAAAAAAGAGAGAAGAAAAAGAAAAAGACCAAGGCGAATCGTTCATATAATTTCAGATTATTTGCCTCAGTAAAATTTTTCTGCGCTGTCGATGAACAGTGCAACGACTATTTCGTTTCCAATAAAGCCTTTCTATTGCATCGTATTCGCACACACGTATACCAAGGTATCATTTTTCAGGGGCCATGCATAGCGGTTTAACGACAATTTCAACTGAAATTTGTTTCGTAAAAAAGAACGAATAAATGTAACGAATGAATAATCAGTAACAGACGCATTGTCATAATGTATGTTTTTATAATCCAGAAAAAGTTGCATTTCATTAAATTGCATCCTCTGAGTTTGAGTTGAAGTGATATAACATACAAGCTGCATGCTTTATACGCATCGTAACACAGCATAAATTAAATCACAGTTTTCATCAATAAAATCCGATGAAATTAGCCGAGTTGTGCAAGGATAAAACCTTTATACGACTCGATGGTACTGACCCGCTTTATGGTAATGCATTATACAAATTTGAGAATTCAATCACGGAATGCCGAACCGAAAAATATTGATTTCAGTTTGCACAGTTCGTTACGTCTCGAGAACGTCGCGTGACGACAAAACCGGCGACAGTATGTCCCGCCTTTGCCTACACGCGAACGAACCGTGCAAATACAAAACTGACTCCGAAATTTATTGCACGAATTACCGCCAGCGTCTTCGTAGACGGTCGCGGCGAGCTCGAACTTGACCGAAACGATGAAAATCGATACGTGAGAGAAACTGCGTAGACGCATGTTCAATAAACTCACAATGATTTCAACATATCTGACAAATATCTAACAAAATTGTCTATCTAACAAATATAATTTAACTAGAAAATAATGGAATACATCGATAATCCACATACGTTTGAACGACCGTAATATCATCGAAATTAATAAAGACAAAACGATTATAAAGCAGAGTAAAATATAAACGATAATAATGACAGACGATGTTTAAAAGGTCGATATAGCAATTTGGTGGTACGGTGTTTACGAGATACAGAAAAACATACATACACACATACATGTACACAGGCAGGACACATATACAAACTGACAATAAAAACACAAGACTTGTTACGAGCAAGCGGACACCCTGTATAACGAGGCGACTCTTACATACAGAATGGGGTACTATCTTATTTACGTTGAAGTGGTTGTCGGCCAACTTAGACCGGTGGCGATCATTCAATCAAGCCGAACAATTTAAACAGCCCGGATTCACGCAGCGAAATCATTTAATATTTGACGTCAAGCACGATTATCGTATAACGGTACGTAATGGCCGTTTGTTTGTACAGGTTGCAAGCGGCGCCGTAATTTTCAAATGGTATATTTGCCTCCCTGAGAACAACGCTCTGCTGAACGTCGTTATTGCATTGTTGTAAAACTTTCTGCATGCATTCGTCAACAAAATTTCGAATAACTGAACGTTATTTTAACTTCACGCTCGAGTACATACGACCTCCAGAGCGGTGCTTTTATTAGGCTCTCCTTCTGCTAACCACATCTATTTATAGACACGGAATTATCTTCATCCGTTGTGGAAACAATACGCTGGTGAAAAAAAGACCCGAGGAAATGTCATACAGGACTGACGACAATTCTCTGCGATTTACACGACGCGTCGCGCGCTGGCTTTCGCGGAGAACGAGATTCACTCGTTAGCGAGTCGAGAGAAGCATCATGATTTGCGATTGATTGACATTTTTCGCGGTTTGTACGAATGACTAGAACGAACTTCGGGAAAAAATGATCGGTCGTCGTGTCCGCAACGCAATTTGGAAATTTCTTTCCGCGGAACGCCAGGACAAACAACGCGACGAGACGCGATTTCTATCTCCCCGTGACGCGCGCTCGCTCGCTCACTCACACCTGCGGCGAAAACGGAGTTATTGTCCACGCACATGCGGTTACTTTACATATAAGATATGCGCGCTTAGGCCGGGAGCTCAAAATAAACTCGTCGCTACAATTCGACACGTTCGATCGCGACGACCGACATCGTTGTCATTTAGCTTGATTTCCATCGGCACGGTTTGCTTGGCCGGCGAGCGAACTCGGCTTCTTCGAGCAAGTCGCGTTCCACGTTCGGGTCTCCTCGCCTTGGACGTGACGACTCCAATCAGATTCGCAAAATTGCCTTTTAGGCTTGCGTATCGTGATTCGATTATCTCCTCGAAATGGTCGTTACCAAGATAAATTATTCCAGTTAACCGAACTAGATTCATTTTGGCATTAAAAATTCAAATACAAATTATCGAAGGTGTATACGTAATAATTTTTCTGCTACTTAATTTGTTTTCGTAGTATCTAAAGTCGTTTTTTTTATCATACCAGTCAAATCTTCTACGGGACGTCACGAGTTCAGAACTTTCAACAGAGCGTCGCTCGCAAGAAAAATGCAGAAATATCTGATGCAAGTACCAGTATACTATACATGACAAACCCCGAATGTTGACATTCACAGAAAAAAAGATAAGATAACAGCTGTTAGTACCCGATCATCGTTTCTGCACGTTGCCATCTACGTCACTGTTGCTAACTGCGGCGTGTGTGTACACGTGTACTATAACGAATCGATATTATTCTTTTCTCAATAGTATTTTTTCGCAAAATCTCTTTCACGCGCAAAAATCAATGCCATCGCGAACCATCGTCGACATCGCTCGACTCGTCGTTCGCCGCGAATCTGTCCCAGCTGTCAAAGTATTTCCACGAAATACTTAGCGCGAAAGATAACAACGGAAGGAGAGAAAGAGGCACGAACGTCGGAAAATTTATACGGAGATAATGAATCGCAGAGAGGTACAAATGAGAACGCGTGTGAAATTAATCGGCGAAGATGGGAGAGATATCCCGCCTTTTTCGAACGTGTCACGCGACGTAGAGGAGCGTTTACTGGCCACGTGAAAATCAACAGGTTTCTACAGAGCCGCTATATTCTCATAAGTGCCCGTCTACAATAAGTGTTTTAAGCCCTAAACCTTAAGAAATTGTTCAATCACAGTTGAATTTAAGGAGAATAATTGAAACACCTATTGTAGACGGGCACTAAATGTAAGTCAAATCTATATATTTAAGACCGTCTTAAGCAAAATCTTAAGATGTTATAAATCAATCACAGAGCATCTTAAGACATTACTCAAGACGGTCTTGAAATAAGAACGGACTACAAATAGGCCCAGAAGATTGATTTTCGTATTAATGGCATATAGGCGTTCAGCGTCCCGATATAATCGATCGATATTTCCGCCACTTTCATCGGTGCAATCGTCATTTTTTTTATTACCCCGAGATTCCTCAAGCCCGACGATAATCGACAAGAAAAGCAAGACCGATCTCCATTCGCGAGTCAAATGCAATCGCGATGATGATGCGACGACTACGCGAAGCTATCGTGCCGAGGAGACTACTTTCTTTGAAACGTGACGCTTCTCATTATCGCACCTCATTATTTACCAGCGCTGTTTTACGAGCACGTGCAATCGCGACGTATGCGTCTCGCCGCAGAGCACCGCGGCCGAAATCGACAATTTGCATAAACTTTATTTAGTCGGTCTTTAGTCGGCCCGACTCTGTGTTTAACGCTACATTACTCGTCCGCGAGGAATGTACGAGTGTGCGTTGAAGATGCTAAACAAAAATATAAATTTTAAATGTTTGCTCGTAAAAGTGAGATGTAATTTCCCTAATTATAAATAATTATTCCACGTTCTAATCGTTCCAGTTTGATATCGTTTCCCAAATCGCTTCTAATTTCGGCGAACGGACACGTGGCACGTACGTGTAACATCGACAACCTTCTTCTACACATAACGACGTCATGTCATTAAAGCCGTGCTCGCGATCGTCAATCGCTCTTACGGTACGTACGTGCCCGGGAAGCAAAGTGTCTACTCGTAAATAAGATTACATTCAACTGACTACGGATTTGCAAACAATTAGAGTGTAAACGAGCGCACTCCTCGGCGGCGTACATTCGCAGATTATTCTCGTTCGCGTATTGCAGAAATATGCACCCACATAGCCAAATTTGTCGAGAACAGATTTTAAAAATATAATCTGCTGCAAATGTTGCCGATAGAATGCCAGCAGAAATATATAACAGATTCTGCTAACAGAATGTAATGGCAGATTGATCGCAGAAAGTGAACAAAATCTACCATTTAAAAGATGTATTCCATTTAAATTTTTTAATAGTTTAAATAGAAATGACAGATTTTACTCGGTTTCGTCCGACAATCTGCTGTCAGATTATATCGGCAAAACACGAGTTTAATACGGACACAGATAATATCGGATCTGTCGTGATATCTGTGAGCGAAATCCGCTGCCAATCTATTGTCATATTGCGAGTAGATTAATTGTTTACTGGGTGGTGGCGAGCCGTAATGCGTGTTGATTGTATCTACACAATCCTGCGCAAACATTTCAATTTTGCGAGTTGTGCCAAAAAATTATCTTAAGAGATATAAATATAATGCATAAAGTGATAAAGAAATCAACGATGTTAAATGTGTTAAATAATTTTTTTGTAAATGATTATTAAGAACTGCAATGCATTTGTAGCTGAAATATATGCATGCAAATGTAGATAAAGGCATTATGGTTGAGCTATGACATGAATGAGGCTCTTCCTCGTCCTTAGCGAACTTAGAATATTTAATTTGAAAACGAATCATTTATGTACGCTTTTATATACGTTTTTATAAGATAAAACATTCGATCTTGTCTTAATACAAAGTCTGGGTTTAATTTGCAAATACACTGTTAAATTTGTAATGTCAAATTATATTCAATTTGAGTCATTTTTAACCACTCTTATAGGTGGCCACTGCTCCTACTCAATATGTCGTTAATTTAACTAAAATAATGTTATAATTTAACTATAAAACCAATGGAGTTAAATATATAATACTGTTCTGTGTTAAAACGATAAATTTTAATATACATGATAAAAATGACAAAATGTTATTTAATTTAAGGTACTGGCTTAAATTCCATCTTTTAATATTTAGCAGTGTATACAAATCCGACCGTAATGCAGATAAATCGGTCGTACTAATCCTCGATTTTGTTTTCTGAATCCTCCAAATTACGACGTGCATGATAAATAATCGAGCGCGTTAATTCACGTTAAAAAAGCAGAAACAGAAGCCTTGAACGCCATTTATTACATTTAATATCGCGAGATCTCTGTTTACATATACGAATTCACTTCTCACGGACACGAATGAGATTCATCATGTAAATCTTAATTATGTGCGGATCTTGATTAACGCGCGTAAAATTAATCTCCATCATATACTTTAGGAAGGTAAATCCAGCTAGTATGAGACTGGGATAAGAACACTGGTAACAATCAAAAGTGTATCTTCGTCTCAGGCCGTCGTACTTACAAGGCCGTCGTACGAAAATTTGCTTGTGATAAATGTTACAGGGAATCGTAAAACAAAGCTCCGTGGGTTAATTCTAACTGTACTCGGTGCATTTTATGCGCGATGCGCAAGGATGAATGTATTCCCAAGAATAATGATTAGTGGTTGCGCCGCAGTTAATTTCCTCTTCGTACACCAGCTATGAAATTTTCCGGAATTACGCGTAAAATCACATTAACGTTAATTAGAGTGATCATCTCATATCATCATTTCAGGACCAGAAGAATCTTCGACCAACCTATTTAGAATGCTCGTAATAACTAATCACTTTGCGCTCCATCCGGTTTTAACATTGTTAATTGTAACGCTATTAATATAGCTAATTCTATTTATTATTAATTATGAATAATAAATATTAATTAACAATTATTAATAATTGCGAGTAGCAAAATTAAACCAAATAGTTATAATATTCTTACTGGACCTGCTCGTGCGTTGTCTTTGCAAAATTAAATAAGCGTTGAAACAAAAAGGCGAGGTTTAAAAATTATTCTAACGCCGGGTCGACATCTGCGATTACATTAATACTACAGATATTTATGTCTCGGTTGATTTATAAATAAGCAAATAATTTTTCCTGTTTCTCGCGCGGACGCTCGAAATAGTTCGCAGTGAGTAGACCAAGTTTTTGCGCGTACGGTATCGTAACAGTTTGGAATTCCTGTCTTTGTCAAAACTAGGAATTGACGCGATGGACGCGATCACGAGCCATTCACGATCTTCACGCGTGCCATCGATACGTTTATGATCGTCATAATAAATCCATCAATGCACGTTTCCGTCGAGAAAGAAAGAGAGAAAGAGAGCGAGAATCGCAACCGATCGCAATTGATCGCGATCAGATCGCGATCACGACGGATGGACGGATCGTTTTCCGAAGGTCAAGGGAAAAGAGAGTGCGAACGCGCCTTTTCCGTTTTCTAGCTTGCGCACCGCGGGCGCCTCTCGATGGCTTCGGGAGCTTCGGGAAAACGCGAAGTGCCAGGCGAAACTGATCTGACTGATCACGGTGGATTGACGAACGATATAACGAACAATGCGTCAATAATCACTGTCTTGTTTCCTCCCTGTCGTTAGTTCAAGACAGTGTACACTGTGTACAGTGTACATTACGCGCGCTTGGCGATCGCGACAGTCGCGACACCGATCCGCGGCACCGTCGCAAGTGGTGCCCCCTACAGCGGGCATTGGCACTAATGGCACTAGGCCCCGTTGCCCGTCGGACGGTCGGAATCATGTGTTTTCTCAGTATGTTGCGGCCTTTCCTTACGTATGGTCGTATCGCGCGCGAGTGATCCATAGATCGAGTGCGAATCGAGCGGAATCGTGACGAGCAAGGAAGAAAGAAAGCGCGTGCGCGCGCGCTACAGCCACGGGAAATTCGAAGTTGAACCAACGACAGGGAGGAAACAAGGCAGTGATTATCGGCGCATTGTGCGTTATATCGATCGTCAATCGACCGCGATCAGTCAAATCAGTTTCGCCTGGCACTTCGCGTTTTTCCGAAGCTCCCGAAGCCATCGAGAGGCGCCCGCGGTGCGCAGGCGTGGAAGCTAGAAAACGGAAAAGGCGCATTCGCGCTCTCTTTTCCCTTGACCTTCGGCCCTCCCCTTACCTTTTCGCGCTAGACCGGAGCGTCCATCCACCTCGTCTATTTGTGCGTGCGCCCGCACGAGTGTGTCGTCAAATGGGCTATGTGATGATGTGATTTCCGTCTTCGTCTTGTCGCCACCACCGCAGAAGTTCGGTTGACTCCGCGGCTTCGAGGCTCTGCGAGGCTCCCCGCCACCCCCCCTCCCTCTTCACCACCGCCCCGGGGACGGGAAGAGACCGGCCGGTCCGGAAGTTCCTGGACTCTTCTCACGGGAATCTAACCAAGAATCGGTGAATCGGGGATGTTAAAGTGAGTCCCTCTTCCCGGCCACCCCGTTCATCCACGCGGGACCGGATTACCATGCTGGACGCAGCCACGAGTCACAGGTAAGGAAATATCGCGCGAGCCACCCGTCCCCCCCCCCTCCGTCTCTTTCCCCCGCCGCTTTGCTCTCTCTCGCGCTCTAGCTCCTCGTACTGGTCGTATTGCGCCTTCTCTTTCTCGTCGGATCACGCGAGTCCAAAGACTCCGAAGCGGCGCGCGGAGAATCAGCCGCTGCGTATTGTACAAACGCGAGAGAGAGAGAGAGAGAGAGAGAGAGAGAGAGAGAGAGAGAGAGAGGAGAGAGAGAGAGAGAGAGAAAAGTTCTTCGCGAGCGCGAAAGATCGTCGCCGATTGGACGACCGCCAGTCGGCGATATGCGGAAATTCTCGCGAGAAATGTTCCCCCGCGTGTCGCTCGGCGTGCTCCTCGAGCGCGTCGACACGCCGTTGTCGCGATCGATGCCGTTTCGTCGGATAATTCGACAATCTCGCGAGCGGACGTCCCGCGTCTTCTTCTTCCTCTATGAATGGCCTTCAGGCAGTACTGCCCCAAAAACGGCCAGGACGAACCACTAGTCGTAAAAGCCGCAAGCGGCGTCGTAAAAAAACGTTATAGGCCTCGAAAGGCGCCGATACAATGCAGACAGTAACAGTCGCAATACTTAAAAAAAATTGAACGTCCCGCGTCGACTGCGTCGAGAACGGATCTCCGCACCCGCCCACCCCCCGGCTCAGCTCGGCGCGGCGAGGCGCGGCGAGGCGCGGTGTGGCGCGGCGCGCCGTGCCGGTAAAATTTTTCGACCCGCTTCGCACGACGGCACGACTCGCGCGGAACGATAAACTGCGCGGACCGCTCCTATTTCAATATCGAAAACGCGTATACTCGATTTATCTTATCGCGCGAGATTCTTTTAATTGGGGCCATTGCGGGAAGAGAAACGGGAAATAAACACCGAAATCTTCCGCGAGAGAGTTCGCGGGGCTCCGGCCGTTATTTAACGTTACTTAGCGGCTGAGAACGCGACATCCGCTTCTGGCGCGGTTTAAGACATACAAATATCGCGACGTTATCGCGTGGGTGGGCTATAATATTCGTATTTAGTTCTTTGAGCGAGCACCGACGGGGAGGGAAGGGGACGCGAGTACGCGTGCTGCGAGCTACATTGTTTATTTATTCTAACGCTTGCACGTGCTTCCGTAACGTTACGATAATATCGCGAAGAACCGCGCGATAAGCGCCAAACCGAGGCTTGGCACCGGAGACCGGAGCACTTACGTAAACATTCGGGACTGCTAACGCGCGGACCATGTAAAATCTTTCCTATTTTAGATCTTTCCTTTAATTCGCATAAATTGAATAGCATCATATCTAACAACAAGCCAAATGAAAAGGACGGAGATAGATACGCACGTGTCTTGGGCAGGCTGCCGCGTGACATTGATGTTGGCAAAAACGCCGCATCTTAAAAAAAAAACTCGTCTCAATGTAAGAGAATAAAAATAGCCAACTATTTAAATGCTAAGGAAAAACTGGGGAAACAACATTATTACTTTTTTAATTGCTGCGTATGGTATCGAGGTATTTTAATTATACATATAATTTTTACACACGTGCAATTTACAATAAAAAAAATATGAAATAAAGCTGGCTTCCTCAGTTTTTTCTTAACGTTTAAATAGCATTGATTTTATTCTGTTATGTCGAGATAAATGTGTATGTGAGCGATAAATTAATGCAAGTCATCTGTATTATAAACTTAGAATCGTTCATATATCCATACATATATATGTAGATAATTTTGCATTATACATTTATAATGTAGATCACTTGTTTCTATTTGTTACATACGAACAAGGGGTTATCTTATCATATTTTTATTTTGACATTTAAAAGGTGTGCCAAGCGACTTCTTAACATTCTAACACTTCGCATTTTTTGTCGCGTACTTCGTCGAAAATGCTTGATTTTTATCTACATCGGCAAAAATTTTTTTCTTACTATTGTATTTCTCGCATACCGATTTTGTTCGACGCCAAACACAGTGTGTTGACAAAACCCAACACAAATATATAGATTTGTGAGAGAAAGGGAAAGGGAGACAAGGGCAAGCAAACGATTCACCCAGGCGGTCCTCCTATTCATACTTCGCCGAAAGTTTTGAATACAGCCTAACAACGCGTAATATTGAAGCACGACGAAAAGATAATAATTTATTTACGCGCAGCGTGTGCTGAATAGAAATTAGCGAGTTACATTTGTAACCACAATCAGGAGTTCTATTCTAATAAAATCGATCCTTAGATTCACGTTAACTAAGCACTTTTGTTCTTTAAGCATTCAATTTCACTGGACGCTATGAATCATCTGCGTATCAAATTGCTTCTTCTTTAACCTCTTATTATAGTCTTGTTAACCAGTATTAAAATAATTATGGCATGGAGAGAACTTTTTCTTAGAATTTATGAAATTATGGTAGTTGTGGAACAACATGTTACTACGAAGAATTTTATACGAGCTATTCTAATTTATCTACCATAATAAAAAATATTAATATATCTATTACATTAAAATATAAAATATGTTTGATTAATCTTACTAAAATATATCTAGGAAATTTCAATAATTTTTTTTAAAATTACCAATCTGCTTGGTAATTTTTATCACGTTGTTTGTATGTCTTGTATATTTCAAAAATTCCTTGGTGTTTTTGCCAAGTTGTCCTAAGTTTGTAGTGAATTTAACGGTAAAATCTAACGAAAAATTCTCTTCCGTGTCAGTAGACTAAGCTCAATTCAAAGTTTATTGTACGGGATGTCGGAAAGAGAGGAGGAGAGAGAGAGAGAGCGAGATTATCACGTTCAATATTTCCGCGGGCGCGGCGCGACGCGGCGGAAGATAGGAAGGGAGCAGGATGAGAAATAATCCGACATCTGTTTAGTTGCAAAAATTAGGTATTAAGAACACGGTCAACGTTCCGTCCGATTGAATGGTACTTTGTTGCTAATCGTTCTTGATTAAAAGTTACAATGACAGTCGTACGAAAAATGAAGATGCACTTGAACTTTATTTTAATGCCTGTATATCTCACACATATATTTTCACATATATTCTCTCATCTCTTTACACAGCTAACTTCGATTGTTTACAAATATAAGCTATCTCCGAGTTCGGGCAATTTTTTTCTCCCAATCTTCTGCTCGCAACGTGATTTCTTCGTACTTAGTGTTTAGATGTGTAGAATAATCGCCCGAACAACGCACGCGCAAGAATGGTATAAAAACGACCTGAAAAAAAATCTGTAGCCCAACGAGTATCGGAGTATCCGAATATAAGGATAGTGGATGCGGGTGTTTTCAGACACTCTCGACATACGATTCCATTTACACAAATCCTTTGTACGTTCGACGTTTCGCACGGAGCGATATCTCGCGCCTTGCGAAGTAGAATCATTGTGTATGTATATGTGGAAGCGCGTGTTGCTTCTCTCCCTCGCTATACGTTTCGAAGTACAGATACCATCGCGCTCTTTGTTGTCCGCCGCGCCGAGGGCAAATTCGCCGAGGATCGATATTTCTCGGAACCTCACACGTGGTCATGGCCGGGCGGCGGGCACACATACAGGTTTGTTATGCTGATCGTGTGAATTAACACAGTCTCGTTTTTCGTAACGAGGGGCAGCGGGAAAGGGATCCGCGAAACTTCATTAACGTCCGTATGTTTCTCTCGCGAACGCGGCAACGGCAGCGAGCACTGCTTTCACATCGTCGATGAAACGACCGTGCATAAATTTTTCCGTGTATGTCAATAAATTCCTGCACGCGTAACGAACGTCGTAAAAAGGAGGGAAAAAAATAAACGAAAAAAATTAATGAAAGGGTCGAATCGCCCGACGATGTCCGGCGAGTGTCGCGCTTGAAAACAAACTCATTAATACGCGCTGTGCGATAAACGTCGCGTATTGTGTGCCCTCCCCCTCCCCCTCCCCCCGACTGCCGATTATAAACGCGCGCGTCTGTTTATTCTCCCATTTTTCCAGCACCATCCTCGCTATTCGCGCGGAATTTTATTGATTGAATATTAGCGATGTTCACAAGTTGCGAGGCGATTTTTTTTTATCACGAAGAAATTGACAACTTCCAAGATTTCATTGTAAATAAGATCCGCGCGTAAACAATATAATCGCTCATACACAATATAATCAGTCGTATATACGCAGTCGAAAACGGCGCGACCGACGATTAATACGTTGAGACTTTAGTCGCTTCATTCAATTGCGTTGCATTTTAAGACTGTATATAGGTACACTATCGCGTCTATGATAATACTCTCGCGCGTTTGGTCTAAACTATTCCTAGATTATTCCATCTTTCGCGCGTTCAAATTATCTGGCTAACGCGAATCATTCCGACAGTGAGATTTATCAAAATTCGCGAATTTTCTTCCTAGAAACGGTCCCGTTCATAATTCCCATCAGGCAGGATGAAAATTCCGGCATATCGAGAAAACGAACGCGAGTCGAGGAAATCAATTTTGCGCTCGCGACGCGGATCAAAGGTTCCTACGATAAATATTCTCTGCCAGCCACGGCATCAGTCAGACAATAGTTTTCTGTTGCACACTATTTTTAACCCGTGAACGGGCGCCTAATTTGTTTTGCATAAATAGTCACCTGTAATGACTTCTACACCCCAATTAAAAGTCACTGTTATCAATTACACATTGCATATTTTTGATTGTTCTATAATTTATTAGTATTTAAGGATAATATAGATTTGCTCAACATTTTTTAAAACGTAAACAGAAACTAAAAGGATATTAAAAACGAAAGTGGCACGTGTTAAATGGACTGTAACGCAACGTGAGCTTTCATTTTTCGATACTGGGGTGTAAAAATTACCCCATTGCAGGCACTCGTTCACGGATGAACGAACTGGTCTCGAGAGGGGAATGTGCCGATATATTAAAAGTGCCGGAGGGTTGTTTTACGAGACCATAGAATCGTTTTAGCCACCGATTGTTGTTTTATATTTGATAAATACCTGTCTCGTATTCGTACTTTATTTGCACACGCCGCGATGACGTTCCTCGTCAGCGATTTCGGCATGATGCGAAATGTGAAAAACAACATCAACGAGAGGAGGATACGTGCTTTAGAGAGGTGTGAAATTCAGTCGTGACAGACAAAGACAGTAGCAGCCAAAGATTTCTTAAATAATATAAACTTAAATATAGGTCAGTTAAGACGCGTAGTCAGATCTTTTTGATTTTACAGCATAAATGTATGAGAAATTATTTTATTGATTGAATGTTGGCGATGTTCAAGTTGCGAAGTGATTTTTGAATCACGAAAGAAATTGGTGCAACTTCTAAGATTTCAGTATAAATAAGATTCACGTAAACAATATAATCGCTCATACACAATGTAATCAGTCATGCGGAGACGAAAACAGCGCAACCGGCGATCAATCTCACCGAGCGTGACGCACGGCCGAGGAGAAAAAAAAACGTGCTTTCTAATTAATCAATCAAGTTAAGTGGTTAACGGCCATAATTAACCGCATGCGTAGCTCGAACGTTGAAATTATCCGATTAACCTGTATTATTCCCAGCTACCAACGAAGTTGGAATTCGCTGGTGTGCTCATTCAGAGTCAAATTACGCTACTTCATGCAAATTAAGCTCTCTAGACTCCCGGTCAACGTGAAATTTCAGCCGGAATAAAATCTCTCCCGTATCGTCGTGATCGCGTGATCGCGTACCTTTCTTTTCCTGCGAATTTTCTTTTGTTTCTAAGAAGTCCAAAAAGTCTATAATATTTTATACCGTAACACAGCGCGATTACATTCTCGATCTGTTAATGATAACATTTGCTAATATTAGGCAAAATGTGAAAAATTCATGTTTTTGAATCAATGAGAGCTGAACATAGAGTTAATCTGTAGGAAATCTCGCATCGCGATCTTTTTCTCAGCAAAAGTATACAGAGGTCATTGTATACTACAACTTATCGTTAGCTCACTTTCTAAATTTCTTGTTTAAAAGATGTAAATTACGTACGTATATTGTGGAATTGCGGTATAAAATATACAGACTTTTTGGACTTCTTAGAAACAAAAGAAATTTCGCAGGAAAAGAAAGATTATTACAATTTCTCTCTTTTTCATGAGTTTCTACTTCAGTGAAAAATTAAATATTTGCATATGCATGGGGTTGCATATCATTGCGAGTATGAAAGCATCCGGCGTATATTAATGCATCCGGCACCCGAAGTACTTATCGGAGAGCGAACATATTTCGAGACCCTCAATTAAGACACAAATATTTGCGCCGGGTGGATTAAATCGTGTGCATACAGTAACATCAAGCCGTATGCAGGACAAGTACCTATATTTGATATTTGCTTCGATTACCGTATATCGGGATTTGTCGGAAATTAATAAAGCGATCGAATTACGCGTGATTATAATATGTTACTACAATATTACTGCGAGGATACAATTGTGAGGAGGTTTTAATTTGTTAATAGAGCGTAACGTTCATCGATTTTTTAAGTATTACGCGCATGACACGAATGGAATTTCGGATACGCAGATTTGCGTGGACAGCCGAAAGAATTCGTAGAAGTGATTTTTTCCCCTCTTTTTTTAGTATTATGTACGCGCACACGTTGGAATGCTTGGACTGCGCGTTGAAAGGCGGGCGCCAGCTTTGAAGACGAAATTTATTCACGGAACGTAGCGCACGTATGTGGAATGGACAAATTTGTTTTTATTCCCTTAACCGCGTCGCGGGGTGCTAAAGTATATCAGTAGCGAAACATTTTCAAATGTGCTACGGAAAAAAGGAGGAAAGAAAAGGAATAAGATTTTGTCACTGTTAAACGGTATCGTACGTTGCGCATTACGAGACTACCTATCAAGCATATTCGCGTTCGATATTTCCGCGATAGGCATACGACGTCGCAACGGCACGCGTGTTTGCGCCGCTACGTGCACGCGTTACCAAAATTTAGTAAAAGTTGAAACTTTGAGGCTCACTTGATTTTTTATACCGCAAGAACTACTGAAATGTATACCACGCATAAAGCACACCTAAATTAACGTATATTCACAGTTTCGAGAAAATCTATAGAAAATCGATTTTCTCTAGTATAAGGACCGGTGAACGTCCTTAAAGAGCTGCAGATGTGTTTTAACTCCTCTCGTCTCTCTGCAAAGCGGAGCGACTTCTGAATATACCAGATGTAGGTGTTGTGTACACATATATAGTGACAATTGAGAAAAGTTACTGAAGTTTAATATTTATAATTTAAGTTTATAATTTAGTTTATAAATTATACAGCTTATATCCTTTTGCACTGTGTGCGTATAAAAATTATGAACTTCTTCTACGGTATAATGTTTAAATAAATTTATTTCATCTTCGTTGAGTTAAGGCTCTGTTGGAAATCCAATCGGAAGGAAAACGGGCTAATTAAGAGCCATCCGCGGTTCACAATGCGAAAGAATATTTATTCTGTATTTAATGTTCGAACGTTTCGGTCCTTTATTCATCTTCAGCATTTAACAAAGAACACAATTATACAAACGGTGACCATCTTACGAAAGACGAGCATTATATAGCCTCCTCTGGGATCTAATTAATCTATTGTATCAAAAGTGTGATATATCACACCCGCCCTTTTGATACAATAGATCATACTAATTAGGCGGGAACCCAGAGGAGGCTATATATAGAAGTCTATTTTCGGGTTTTTGTTCGCTCACGGTGTGCATATGAAATTGGCGAGGGAAGCGAGAAATGAAGAAAGCCCGAAGGATCGCTTTGCGATCGCCTTGCTAGCCTGGAAATCCAGTTACTCGATCCGGCAAGCGAACAAGAGGGGCCTCTAGACAATGCGCAGAGAGCAACCCGTGCAATGCCGCTTGCGCCTCGGGAGAGCTGGTCGGATGAGCGCGACGAAAATAACTCCGGCAGGAGAATATTACGGCACTTTGCAATGAGGAGAGACCGATAGAAAGAAAGAGTAAGAGAGCGAGAAAGAGAGAGGGAGGAGGGGTGGGTGGGGAAGGTAGGGGAGCGGTACGAGTGGAAGGGAAATACGCGCGAAGAGGCTCGCGGAGAGGAGCGACGCGCGATCTCATACATTAGCCGAGGCGCGTGTATATGTGAGGCTGGCGACTCATTTTGCGGAAACTCACAAACTATTGAGAGTTCTGGCTTTCTTTTCAATAGTTCTAGTGAGAGTTCCTTACAGTTCCTTACAGATAGTTTAAACAAATGGTTCTGGCCATTAAAGCCAAAAAAACGCGACAGGGCAAACTGAAACGCCAGATTAACGCAGCGTCTCACTTTGTCCTGCGAAAGTTTCCGGTATTTGTCAGATTTTAAAAGATCTATAGTTTTACATGAGTTCTAGGAAGAGTTCTGGCGATAAACATTGTTTTTTTCATTTTTAAATAATTTTTATCGCTCGAGAAAGACGCATTTACGGGTGTATGGGTGAGACGCTGTACGAAATCTCGGAGTTCTGGCTACGAGAGAGAGAGAGAGAGAGAGAGAGAGAGAGAGAGAGAGAGAGAGAGTCCGTGACGCGATTGGCTATCCGGCCAATGACTGGCTCTCTGCTTACGGCTGGTGTGTGTCCCGAGAACTCTTCTCGAGCGCGGTGCCGCAATGCATTCGCGTGACATGTACAGTGCGCTTCATTGACGGCGCGCGGCGGTAGAACTGGTCCACCGTTTGTTCGGCATAAAACTCCGTTAGAACCAGTTTTCCGGACGGTGGACGATTTCGCTCCGCTGTGCGACCAATGCGACCATCAGTACGCGCGTGAGCGCTCTCTCTCTCTCTCTCTCTCTCTCTCTCTCTCTCTCTCTCTCTCTCTCTCTCTCTCTCTCACACTACACACCATACATACCTCTCTCTCACACTCTGGCTTTCTTTTCAATAGTTCTAGTGAGAGTTCCTTACAGTTCCTTATAGTTTAAACAAATGGTTCTGGCCATTCTGAAACGCCAGATTAACGCAGCGTCTCACTTGTCCTGCGAAAGTTTCCGGTATTTGTCAGATTTTAAAAGATCTATAGTTACATGAGTTCTAGGAAGAGTTCTGGCGTAAACTCTCGCTCGAGAAAGACGCATTACGGGTGTATGGGTGAGACGCTGTACGAAATCTCGGAGTTCTGGCTACGAGAGAGAGAGAGAGAGAGAGAGAGAGAGAGAGAGAGAGAGAGAGAGTCCGTGACGCGATTGGCTATCCGGCCAATGACTGGCTCTCTGCTTACGGCTGGTGTGTGTCCCGAGAACTCTTCTCGAGCGCGGTGCCGCAATGCATTCGCGTGACATGTACAGTGCGCTTCATTGACGGCGCGCGGCGGTAGAACTGGTCCACCGTTTGTTCGGCATAAAACTCCGTTAGAACCAGTTTTCCGGACGGTGGACGATTTCGCTCCGCTGTGCGACCAATGCGACCATCAGTACGCGCGTGAGCGCTCTCTCTCTCTCTCTCTCTCTCTCTCTCTCTCTCTCTCTCTCTCTCTCTCTCGCTCTCTCTCCTCTCTCTCTCTCTCAGCTCTCTCTCTCTCTCTCTCTCTCTCTCTCTCTCTCTCTCTCACACACACACACACACACACACACACACACACACACACACACACACACACACACACATACATACACATACATACATACACGCACGCACGCGATTTGATTCGTACTACCACGTTGAAGGCCCGCCGCTGCCAGCATGTCTGCCAGTGCAGCGAGCGGAATCCGAGCACTTGCGAAATCAGCCGAGCCACTTCGAGACCCGAGCCCCCTCCGCCTCTTCCAGACATACGCGCGGGTGTACTCTCGCGGGTACGAGGTATGTCCCGCGTAAAAAGCATTAAACGCGTGGTATTGGATTATGCAATGGGCGTAATTGACGTTCACGCGGGGATTGTATCGGCGATCCCGCGATTCGTCGTCCCCCGATTGACACATGTCCACCTGAATAAGCGATGACAAACTCGGCAAGTAATGCGCGGCGGCAGCGCCTTTACTCTCGATTCGTCAGCGATCCGCGACCGATCGTTCTTAGAAATATGAATGACGAGCTATATTCGTTCACCTGAAATGCAATCCGCGGTTCATCGCGTTATTAGTCGCACTTTATATAATGTATCTAATATTAAAGTACATATTCCGTGTCAGGCGCAAACACACTCGGCGAACGCACCGACGCGACGCCGACACGCGGTCACTTTTGTGAATGCACTTTGTTGCATCTTCCCTTCGGCGTTAAAATAAGCACCGGAGTAAGAAGCGTTGCAAAAAAAGGATAGAGGGAGAAAATTATGAACGAGAAGGAGATGATGGCGGCGGCGGTGGCAGCGACGACGCAGTGGCGGAGGAAGAAAAAAAGATGAAGAAGACAGAAGAGAAGAAGAAGAAGAAGAAGAGTAGCTAACCGGCTTGATTGCAACGAACCGAAGTAAACCAAACCTACCGGTCCTGCCACTCGCTATCACTACAACCCCCCCCCCTTCCAAACTATTACCCGTAACTATAACCCCTCGCTCTTTTATCTGATGCACCGTGTGCGCCAGAATAGTGAATTCCCTTGCGTTTTCTGCATCTTCGACTGACGTGGCCGTCTCCCACGCGACTAAGGAGCAATTCTCCACGAAACTCCTGTGTTATTCTTTTAGATTACTGACATGGATGCGTAAAATGTATTTCGTTTCAATTTTTCATTTTATGCAAATTATTACGATTTTTTTAAAATAATTTTCTTTTCACCATATTTTATAACAGAAAGTTGTACGTTACGTTATCTTATATAATCTCTGATAGTCTATGGATCATTTATCCCGGGACAGAATAAATATATCTGCATATCTATCGTAAACCGACCTGAACAAGTACGATCACGTCGAACGTTTTTTCAAGAATGAATGCCGTGACATTACTCGCTAACGTGAATGCAATCATTTAAATTACATTACATAGGAGTGTGCGGTAATAAACGCGTTTGGTGACGATATTTCTTGTTGAGAACTGGAATAATTTTTCCCGATACAATTTAATTAAGGTGCGTGTTTTGAAGGGTTAAATATACCTCGATAACTGCGTTTTATTTCAGGATTTCGCTAAATAAGATTTAAGTTTAACCGAAGAATAACCTTCCGTTTGTCCGTCTGCAGCTTATCAAAAGATTTTTCATTCTAAATTCTATTGCAGTTCGGAGAACCCATTCTTAATTTTATTAGAAAGAAAAATAATTTAGTGAGTAATAAAAAGAATATTATTACGTGCATATAATGCGGCTGTTATTGTAAATTACGTTGAATGTTTCGAGTTGTGTACATCGAACTCGCTCGTATGATTCGCACGATTAGAAATCCGTGAGTGACGCCTCGATTACGCGCGTGATTACATTTACGGCTGTGGAGGGCGGCGAGCGACGTGTAACATGGTGTTGATTAACGCGACACGTGCCAAACGGGTGTGTTTAATCCCAGCATTTAGTTCCACCTTATTAGATTACGCATCCACTATTTTCACAACGTCTCGGGGACGGCATTTCATCACCGCACAAACCACCCTTCGTCCGCCGCTTATCAATCGTAGCAGATTGCCGTCGTGGACGTGATAATCTGCAACATGTTTTTTTTAGGACCGATCGGATCTACCGGCAACGTGCTCGCAATCGATTCAATTTTTCTTGCAGCATCTCTCACTCCTAGACGAATAATCTCTTATTAAGCGTGATGGCTCCTTTCCGCTTTCGCGACATGTTCAAATATTACTTATTTAAATTATTCAACAAGCTACGGTATTGTTTATACGATGTTATTTATTATTTACAATAAATACGGTTAATTTTAATATATCAATCGAAAAGTTTGATCTTATATTGTCCTTAATTTTTAAAGTAAGGAATATACTTATATTTTTCCTTTTCTGTGTAGCTTTTTTAATAAATGATATAACACAATTTATAAGTATAGATTCAAAGATAAAGGATATATGCGAGGCAAGTTTGTCCTCTTGTTAACACACTTTGCGTCTGGTGACGTAATAAAAAAACGTAAATATCATTTTTTGCCCGTTCGTTTTTGTTCCCATCTTTAATCGAACTTGTAAGTAATATATGTTTCGTATAGTTTCGTGTTTCATTTCTAATCGTTATCACGTGACGTTCGTATATGATTATTTATTATCCGACTGCGCTGATACATCATTACATCTTACAGGTGGCTTGACATCCAGACTGAAACCGTGAAGAGAATACATTCGTCGCTCTGCGATGTTATTTAGGTAAGCTTCTCACTTATTAATCGTTTTAATCGCGCTTTCTTTATTCTTTTATCCATTTTTAAATTACATTTTAATGAGAGCAATATTTTTTAATATTTTTACTAATATAGAAATAACACGTCGATGGATCTTAATGGTTATAGCTTATAGTTATTGAGAAATTTCGCGACGCGACGGATTGACAGATTGGTCGTTAAACATATTATATAGGCTCTCGACAGTTTATAGATGACGGAACTTGTATTCATAATTGCAAATTAAATAGCATCATCTTAATATATAAGAAGTATAATTAACATTTGTCTTAATCTTATATATCTATCAATAATTTTGCATATGTAACCCACATATTATCTATTTATAAATACGAAAGGTAGAGAAATTTTTCTTCCGAGAAATTCGAGAGAACGACATAAGAGAATATGTAATGGTACGTTGCGGACAATCCGCGCAAATGAAACGTGTTAATATCCAGTTATTTGCTTTAATATATTGTTGGTTAATGTAATTAGGATGTTTAGCGTCGGATTTACTAGGCGCGCGGAGAACGTCTCGTGACACGTATTATGAAGAAAATCACTCGTCGAGCACATTCATACACGTTTCTCAAAAAGTATCTTAACATTCTCTTGAAGAATTTGAATCTTATCTTTCTTATCGACTTCGCGATATTCTTTGTGCGAAATTTGTACGCAACGATTAGGATTGACATTGCAACAAATATCGCAATGGATATTTGTCGGACGGATATTTGTCAAATTAATAAGCCATAATAATCCTTGTTGGTCGTAGAATTTACGTGGAGGGAGAGAAGGGGGGAGACGGGATCTCAAAACGATCGCATCGACGAGCCACGTAGGCGGACTCACGTATACTCGTTTTATCACGATGCCGGCAACTAATGCGGGGCACGCATATATACGTTCTAAAAATAGCCGCGGAATATTTGCGGTCTTCGGGCATACGAGACGTAAAGTAAAAACGCGTTCGGC
Source organism: Temnothorax nylanderi (assembly GCF_030848795.1). Taxonomy (NCBI): domain Eukaryota; kingdom Metazoa; phylum Arthropoda; class Insecta; order Hymenoptera; family Formicidae; genus Temnothorax; species Temnothorax nylanderi. The sequence goes on along the minus strand of NW_027249475.1, from coordinate 136,828 downwards.
GAAGGTCAACCGTTCCTTCCGTTTGTCACCGCTATAATTCGTAAGATTTATTACGTTTCCTGATACTTTCGCGTTGAAAAATTCTTATCGCGCTGCTTATTATTAAGATAGATGGATATTTTTAAATATTTTTTATCGAAGCATCAATCACTTCTGTCCCTCGCACGTGCAAGCCGCGTCGTAAAAGAAATTTATGCTGCTGCGAGATTTTTACATTATGTCGCGAGATTTTTTTTTAACATCGATACATCGTAGCGGTGAAGGTTTCACGAAGAACAAACGAGTTGCCGCGTGAGAAAAAAACTTTCTATTAATAACGACGCAACAGGTCTTTCGCAAAAAGACATGACTGATACGCGAGGCAAATATAAGTCGATAAAAGGCTAAGAATAAGTTGTTTGTTAAGGCATATACATTATTTGTGCATTACGTCCGCCTGGCAGTTTGGACTAAATTATTTCTGAATGATGAAGTAAGATTAAGTATGCGTAAGTTAAACATGCGAGCGTTCTTATGCCGAAATTATTTGCTGCCGAATATTTATCGTACAGAAAATCGTTCTTCATTACGATAACGAGTATAATTATCTAGCACAAGAGAGAGCGCAAATGAATATACCACACTGTAGATACGAAGTAGAATAAAACTGGAAAAAATATAAAACGAAAAAAAAATTTACATAACGCATCAGCATTGAAAAGTATTCAAATAGGTAGTAGGTACTCTAAAAAATGTTTAAAAGACACCTTTATCCGTATCTCTCACATCTGCAGTGTATTGTCTGGAATATAATACAAACTGTTTTGTACGAGTGACATTTATTTAAAAATGTTAAAGTTATAGTTTGAACATTTTTAAATAAATGTCGTTTGCGCGCGTATAAACAGTTCGTGTTATAAATCGCATTCCTATGCATCTTTTTAAATTTACCTTGCTTAAAAACGCACGATTCATTTAATTCGAGGAAGAATCAGGATTTTTTGCGATAATGTATTTTGTTCCTGTTGATATAATTGATTTTACCGTTGCTTTAGCTATCAAGGATTTTGTCGCACATCTGGACGTTAAAAATCTAGTGGAAATTTAAATTCTCCGACATGAAACGATAAGAAACGAATTTTTCTAACAGTTAATCCCGTTTTGCATCACTCCGCTAAATTTGTTTGTAAATGTCAAAGTACTTTCGCCTTCTGATGCGATATCCGTTTCCGCTGGAACGGAATTCGACGCAAAAAGTCGAAATATGGAGAAGCTCTGACACGCGCTTGGCAAGTGTTTACTTACGCAATCCAGGGTCAACACTCGCAATACATATCGTTTTAGATAAACAGCGATCCGTTTCTCTTCTCTCCTTCACTCTCTTTTACTGGACCACGAATATGTTTAAATGTACTCGATCGAAAACGCTGGGTCAATGAGAAAGAGGCGAAAAGAAAAAAGAAACATTATTCCATACAAGTCGCGACGATGATGTACCGACATTTAACCGAAAAAAAAAAAAGAAAAGAAAAGGGTGCGACCTCGGTTCGTGATACATTCGGGCCTCTAACGGCGTGTTTTGTACACGTGATATGTATATAAACAACACGCGCTAATACGGCGCGACGGTATGTATTACATTGCAAGGAAATAATTGCAAAACGATAGGCGGATATGTAGTACAAGATGCGTGCACGTGTGGGGCCTCGTCATTATCGCGACTGCTCTTTGAGTCGGTATGTTTTGTGCCGATGCAATATCTCATGTTACTACCGCAAACGAACCCGGGTGTGGCTTACAATTAGTCACTACGCAACATCTGGATGCTTCCTCCCTATCTTACCTGCATCCGCCGGCTACAATGACTCGCGTGGCTTTGATCTCGAAATGCGAGATGCATTATAAATCAAATCGTCAGATTTATAATTTCTATATTCGTGATTTATATCATTTCTATTTGACTATCCGTTCATTATCATATCGTGTGAAGATTGTCAAACAGATTTTCATAAAATTTCGAAGAAATATAGTCTCGAAATTTTTTTTATTCGATATTTTTCGACAGAATATTTTAGGAAGATAGCTTGATAGATTATGATATATTACATACAAAGTTTATTTCTATCGCATTTTTTTTCTTTCTCAAAAGCTGTACATGCTGTTTCACATTTCAATTATTTTACTGTTAAGATATAAGAAATGAAGAATTTATACTTGATAGAGAATTTTACGATTAATATATTTATAGATACGACGCATTGATTGTGTACTGATAATATTCACAAGAATCAAAAAGGCATTAAAAAATTAGTTTATCATTTACTAATTTATTTATTGTAGCTATTTATATAAAAAATATAAACTAAAAAAGTTTATAATTTAAAGATTATTGTCTAACAATTTACGGTCTGAGAGATAGGCTGCGTTCGAAAACTTCACTCGGGTGCACACCACCGTCGTTCTGTCCTTGTTCAACTTTTAGTAAATAACAAAGATAGAACGACACGGTGTGCACCCGAGTAAAGTTTTCGAACGCAGCCGTAAACAATATGTCTGTATGTGTTTGCGCGCATGTGTATGTATAATCATAACTTTGTTCCATTATCGCTTTACGCAGTCAATCTCTCTCCTTTCTTTTATACATATCAATAAAATTTAGGGTCCGTTCCGTTTCACGCATGATGCGCGCATTGTCTATAGTAAACGTTACGTATGCTATAGATAAATGCACGCATATGCGTGAAACGGAACGGACCCCTACATTTAATATCTACACCGGCCTGTCATCGCAACGCGGCGTTTTAGTCCCTTTTCAGTTAATCCGATGATAATTTCTGCCGTCAGCATCGCGCGATCATTTTACAATTACTTTTCTACATATTCCGAGAGTCGGAGAATCGTTCAATAATCATAAAATTACACGTGTGCGCACACATTAGTAGCGGCGTACGTGAAAATTACGCTTCGCCTACAGGTATGCGTATTCAGAATAATAACGTGAGCAAATTGCACGAGATACTAACTTCGCGTTTCAATACAGTCGTTTATATACCCTGATAACTATAAATGCTAGCAGAATACCGGCAATATTCCAGCAGATCCAAACATGAATAGTGAATACGCAACAGATTTCTGTCCACTGCGTCCTTATTAAGTTTATTTTCTAGCAGCACGATCGATCTGCTGCCACATTGTAATCGCAGAAACACAACAGAAACCGTCGTTTATGTATATATAGGTCGATTTAATTAGAATTTTGGAGCAATATTAATATTAATATCTCGTCTCTGGAATATTATACGCGTCCCTACAGCGTTTCCTACAGCTAATTAATGACTCTAGGTTTTGTCTTAATTAATTTTCTCCGTCGCTTAATAACGCTTATTCTGACACACGTTGTGCATATAATCGATTCCTTGACGTGTCTTAATCCAAGTAATAAATCTGCCGATAACTTTAATGGCGAATACATGATACAGTCCATAATTTTGGTTAAATCTTACTAGGAAACCACCCTCCTAAGTTGTCTGATTCCCCATTCTGAAGAATCTTGCTCTATATAATAACCTCGGTGTCTGATGAGTAAGCCCCTTATATAACTTAAGCTCTCGTATATACCTGGTGTCCCATGAGGAAGTTTACGATGTATGTTGATCCTACGATAACGGAGTAGTTCCGCATCCGACGGATTCCTCAGATATACCATATATTCTAATACACACAATATTTAGAATTACGTGGTTTGTGATAATGTCCAAATAAAAATTCCGGATACATAGAACAGTGCTACACTAACTGCTTTGAAGCAGAGGTCATCATATATCGTAAACATCTTATGGAACACCCGGTACATACGGGAGCGTATGTATAGGGCTTAATTAATCACCCCGGGCTGTTATATGATGCCAATTTTAAAAATCTCCGACTACCACTTGGGGTCGTCCCCTAGTTAGTATTTCTCATAAATACACGTGTCGTCCTTAATGAAACGGAGCGTAGGGCACGTAATCTGAACGTAGGGGAAAACTTTTGTAATTCGACGCACACTGAATAAGATATTTTCAAAGCGATCTCAAGTACATAATAAAGCCAAATTTACAGATGTGGTGTTTGAGATCATTTGAATTACGTATTTGAAATAAGAAACTCAAAAAATGTTTGTTATTTATTTAAAACCAAAAAGAGCTCCGGCTATTTGAAATGTCAAAGTTTGTACGAGGTATATTATATATTTTATTTTCCCCTGCACGCTTGCATGCACTCTTGTCTTCGTAACGAGGTTCTAGTGATAGAGACGGCCGACGTGTCAACGTACTTGACACTCGTTGAGAGAAACGATCGATGGAAAAGGATAGGGCGTCAGAAAGGACACCGGTCAGCGAACGAACGCCGTGTGCAAGTATAATGTGGAATCAATCCATTATCATACGAAGGTACGTTTTCGAAAGCTGCTTTTCACGTGAAAAGCCGGAACACTCTGTTTTTTCATTAGAAGACCCAACTTTAACAAGAAATCAAAGTTTATGGCAAAAACAAACTTACAGAAGTTTAATTACAAGTACACGCATATATCATGAGCATCGATTGATTCGGCGATGAAATAATATTATAAAAGAGAGTGGAATTGTGCTTTTCACCTACATTTCGATAATTAATTTGACCGACTGCAAACACAAATTCAATAACAACCTCGTGGTTGTATTTATCAACGTATAACGACTTGGCAAACGTGAAAGACCTTACAGTTTGTGTTCTCAGGAAACAATTGGCGGCTCGCCAGTGGAAGCAACAGCCGCGATCGCCATGTTTTCTTAATTTCACTTAGAACGTAATTGAGCGTGTATATATGATTTACTCGCGAATTTCGAGATATTCACGTATCAACATTCGCACCGCACACATTCGTCCGATTTCCTTCGATGATCTGGCAGAAATCCAAGGTTTACACGTGTGAGTGCGCCAATCATAATCTCCTAAATCCAACATTCAAAAATTACTCACTGCATAATAATAACAGCATTTACTCGCCTATTCCGATGATCCGTTACTACGAATAGCGATAAACGAGGCAAAATAAAGCTTTGAGAAATATTAGAGGCCATTAAGTTTTAATACTTCTCCCATTAAAAATCAAAACCGCGAAAAGAACTCCGTCATGCACAAACATGAGAAAATAACGAAAATAAAAAACGAAATTGGTTCCCATTTTATTTTCCTTTGTTTACTTTTATATAGTCGCATAATTTATAACCTTAACTTAACTCACTCTCTTTCTAACTCTTAAGTGCTCTTAAGTCTTGTGTCCACGATGCTAGAAATATCGCCCCAAGATCTCGGACGGAGAAAGAATTAACCAATTACATTGGTCAATTGGCCGAATTGTTTAAATGTGATTGGTCAATTCTTTCTCCGTCCGAGATCTCGGAGCGATTTCTAGCATCGTGGACACGAGGCTTTAGAAAGAGACGAAGAGTGAATTAAGCTAAGATTAAATGTTATGCGACGTTGGTGCAACCAAACCTAAATGTTTTATTATGTTACGGCTGAAAAAGATTCGGTAAAATCGAAACGTACGAATTTATATATTGTATATACAAATTAATAAGTTGATTATTTAACAACTATTGTTGCTCGGTCATCATTGGCCCTTTTCATTTCAATTTTCAAAAGTTCAGACCATATTTGGCTTGTTTATAATATTGATTGATTGTATTGTATATCATAACGGTCGCGTTTTTGTATTATTATTTGGTTTATTTGTGATAAGTTCGACAACATATATTTATATCATCAAATTAATTACTCAGCTATCAGAAAGTTTGGCGCAAAAGTGCGCAACAATGTTCTTATTCTCCGAAAAGAAATGTTGAAACATTCTAAATATTACCTATATAAATATAAAACATTTTCGATATCTTTTACGCGATATATAAATCGGACGACCTTTCATAATCGCTGTCGATGCTTTTGCAATCGCGTACACGCGATCGGAAGACACGCGCGGACAGATATCGTGTGTTTTCGTTACGTACAATCTCCGCAATTTGTCTTATCGCCCTGAGGCCCTTTCAGCATAGCCGCGCGGAGCAACAAGTATGTCGAGCGCAATTAACACGAGCGAGAATGCATGTACGCAGTTGCAACGAAAACTGCATGTATCTGAATATTACATGCGTCTCCCTCTCTCGCTCCGCAATGCGTGTTTACTTTTGTTACGCACGGCAAAAGCAGCGATACTCTTTCGCTGGGTATAACGCTTTACTGCGCCACAGGCAGTTCGTAAATATAGCGGCACGAAAGCACATACATTATCGCGCCGAGCGTGAGAAAATGTTTTTATGCACTCTTACAAAACGCTCAAAATTTAAAAGTAGAATTGATGCCCCTCTAATATTTATTAGTCCAAAAATAGTACTTGTTTATTTTCTTTTTTTTTATGTAGCTCGGAAAGCTTTTATGCAACTTATTCGCAAAACGAATATTGTTCTTTTTATAATGTTTATAACAAATTCCCGATAGCTAAGAAGAAAAATCTCAAGTGTGTGAAACATTCAGCGAGAAACTGATCTTGCGATTTTGAGAATTTATCTCTATAAAACATATACCTATATATAACATTACATATTTTCCTAAAATCGAATATTTATAAGATGTGGTACGTAATGCAAAAAAAACGTGAATCGTAATGCGACAGGAGGCCTGTACACCTCACAATTCTCTCTACGAAACGTATTTACATATTTGTATACGCAAGAGAGGAGATGCATCTCCGTCCGGTATATCCAGTTTGCCGAACAGGCGCGCAGAAATTGAGCGCGGGCATTTTGCGGTTCCGTGGCGGACATGGATAACACATACGCGATAACGCCGATAACACATACTTATAATTGCTGCGAGACGTCGTTCTCCTCTCGGCGATATTAAATCGCATTAAACGCAGCGGTGCCGAGCGGTGGCAGCTTTTGTCGACGCCTCCCAGAGACGCCCGCGTCAAAGTTTGACTAGCGAGATTTATCTCGTTGCTTTTTAGGATCAGTCTCGCTACGATTAAACGAATCGACGATAAGATGTAACAGCCTCCTTCGCGTTAATTTATTGATAAAATTAATTTATATGTACATATATATTTCTAATCGTTGTATAATTATTTATATGCGCTTTCACACCATTGCTTTTCCTTTAATTCATCAAGCGTGGTCTTAATATCGATTTGGCTCTAAATAGTTTATTTTAATGTATAATTAAAAAATGACTAACCTTTGATTTTCGAGTTTTAACGCTGTCGCAACTGCGACACAGGCGCGCACGATTGTCTATTTTCGTTTCAATGATAGTGACTGTTAATAGGCATGATTTGCATAAACCTCGCAAGGCCCAAAGTATATCGATGCGTTTGTATTCATCGATGCGAAGAGGAAGTATATTGGCGCAGAGATGAGAATATTACGAAAATATTTTCTTTTATTATTTCGCTTTTAATTGTAAATAAATAACTAATAAAGTAATGTAGAGTACATTACTTTATTAGTTATTTATTTACAATGCATGCACACACATCGCGCCGGCAGGAATGCCTGGTGTGCCGCGACCGCGATATAGGTACGTATGTCGAATATATCGACTCACGCATACGTATGAAGGTGTAACTTGAAGCGCGGAGCCGAGCGAGCAGGGAGAACAAAAATTAAACGATTAAATAAAAGTTTAAACGATATTATTTCTTTAAACTATTCGCCTCATTTACATATCGAGCTTATTCTATAAGATTTAAATCTTCTATCTCGTAAAAAAAGTGAAAGAAAACAACTTTCTTTTCCGCAATCGTCATAAATTGCGCGTCATTCGTTCAGAAGGAAGTGTGATAAAATTAGAATAGAAGTAACTAAAAAACAGAAGTAACGGCAGATCGATGCAGCTTCTGCAAAATCGAATTATTTTCAATTCTCGTATAAAGTGTTGCTCTCTTTTTTTTTTTTCGTGAAACGATATTGCGACGGTGATTGCAATAACGAAAGCTAAAAAATGCAATTGTCGAGCGAGAGCCTCTCACCGAGAAGCGCGCGCCCACTCGTATCCACGCGACGCGACGTATCGTATTTGCGGCCCACCATATACAGGTGTGACAAACGAGCAATGATGTAACGGTGGATCACGTCGAGGGACTAGTCTGAAACTCTGAAGTGGCAATAGTGGCATAGCATGATCGAGAGGCACGGTAGTGTTTCGTGCTAAATGTACATACTTGCAATGCGAGACCGCCCTGTGTATCGTTATACGAGCTGGCTATATATATAGCTGCAAATACCCGAGATTATCTCGACAATTGCTGAATCGGTCAAATTCTGAGGCTCAATCGATCGGGTTTGATATGGCATGCCGCGACGATAGGACGAAAGGGGAAACTTGAACGTTCCTTTTGTTAACTTGAGCGACAGATAAATCTTCGTGATTCTCGGCCATGAGATAAGTAACCCTCAAACACATGTGGCTTACAGTCGTGATCGAAACACGCGCCAGTATTTCCGAATACCAGAAGTTTTACGTCTATATATTCTTTTTCCTTATACTGTTTGGTTTATTGATTAAAAAATAAGACTTCAAAGAAAACTCTGGGTTACGCTAATCCATGTACGGTTTTAAAAAGTAGCTCAGGAAGTTAGATGTATTAAGGGTTAAAATCTCCACGAGTCGGAAGCTAGCGCGACGATTAGGTGAATCGAAAGGCCCGCTTCCTCCCTTGGTGAATGACCGTGCGTCACGACAAGCGGACGTCTTTATTGTTGTTGAAGCTATAGCCCGACTCACCTAAGGGCTTACGTAATCAACAGGTGTCTCTCCCTCCTTCTCTTTCTTTTTTCTTTCTCTCTTCATCTCGCCTTTTGCGACCACGTGTTCTAACCGTACGTGTTTCGTGGCGATTTATCTCTTAGTGGCGTCGAGTCTTGCGTTCAAAGATTTCCTGACGATCTTTACAGCGGCGCATTGCTGAAGCGAGCCGATGCGTATTCATACAGATGTTTCCTTATCGGTTATCGTTACGGTAAATGTTGGAATTTATAGATAACTCTACTTGTATTTTTCCTCTCGGAATTGTTCTCACCGAAATTGGGTCACGTTATATAATTTCTCGTTATAAAAATTCTCACAGTTCACGAGTGCGATCGTCGTTAGATCGCCGATTGCGTTGTGCAAGAAAATAAATTCGATTGATTTACACGAGCCGGTGGAGAAGGGAAGTTGTCACTACATGTCAAGTTTCTTTGGGACTCGTGGCATCCGGTTTACGCTAATATAAACTTGCTTTATGGAGGATTTGCCTCTATCGACGCGCGAGCGAGAACGAAATAACGCGTGTCTTGGAAAAATGTATATGTACGTAAATCAGTTGAATATACGCGTCGCGTAGCGATATATTATTATAAAAGGATCGGCTATTATTAGCTAAGCACACAGATGGCATGTACGATGATTCATGCGAATAAATGCGTCCTCGGGATAAACGCAGTCAAGCGGGAAGACGATCTTTATTGTCACAGCCGCAGCTGGTTTCGCGCTGCGATTGTAATCGCGGAAATTGTAACGTTCGTTACCTATACATATGCATTCAATATGCAGATGAATGCGGCCACATTCAACAGCTCCGAGAGATGTAGAGATAGCATTTTCGAATGTTAAGTCGATTATTCAGGACGGATTTTACATATATGTATAACGCAGCAATAACTGTCAAAATTTTAAGCTAATTTTTCTGTTCGATATTTTTTCATATTCAAAATGCATATCAATTTAGACATTTTAATATCTGTTATTAAAATGTTTATAACTTAATTAATATCTGTTTGTAACTGCATTCTCTTATCGTATCTCTCACTTTTTCTCACCGAGAAAACGTATTCCTTCGATTTTTCAGGTGAGCGGAAAGGAGGTGCTGCTCAGGTGGCGGCGACGGCCATGCACTTCGGCCTGTCAAATCAGCCAAGCCGCCGCAGGCCTCGCCGTCGCCAGCATCCTCGCCATCAGCAGCTCCAACAAGAGCGCAATCTGCAGCAGCAGCAGCAGCAGCAGGAGCGTCTTCGATTGCACCTGCCAAGCGGTTCGCGCGCCTTCCTGCTGCTGCTACTGGCAAGCATCCCTCTTATCGCTGCTCAGATCGAGCCGTCGGAATCACCGGCAACTCATAAAAATCTGTGGTCGGTCAGCAATGACACGACGGCTGTGTCATTCCAACCGCGGAACTTGACGATCGGCTACCTCACAGCAATAAAGGGCGGCCTAAAGGACCGTCAGGGTCTCGCCATTTCCGGCGCTCTGACCATGGCTCTCGACGAGGTAAGATTTATTGCTTTAAACTGACGATAGAGAATGAAATATCTGTCTTATTCGTGGACGTAATGTAATAATGCGGTATAAGAGGGAAATTGATTTATTCTTTAGCTCACACAAAACCGAAAGACTTTTATTAAGAAATTGTAAATAATAATGGAAAATATATTTTGAATTAAAATTAAAATATCAAATTTTTTATTTCATTTCAAAAATATCTAAGAAATTAACCACATTACTTATGGGGTGATCCAATATGTGCAAGTACAATTAATTTTGCACAATCGGCGTCTCTTTGTCACTCTGCTTGATGACAATAACACTTTTATACTGCATTATTTATGGAATAGCCCAATAAGTGCTCTATACTTCTATATATAGCGATTCATCGATCGCACTGTAATCAGTAAGACGCTTCTCAGAATAAGAGAACTACCATCTGTTGTACGGGATAATTTGCTCGCTAATCGTGATATGTGATGCGCGTTAATCCGAGTTACGTGATATTCATGGATCGGCCAGGATTCGTAACTTCTCTTAGGGTACAGGACAATTGTCTCTAATGACACTATCAGTTGACATTATCAGTTTACGCGATGCCATGCACAGACAATTGGCTGGCAATCCGATGTGTAAACTCATAAAGAGGATTCATCCCATGTCCGCGAGCGTCCGATGTACGATCCGACATTCAATAAGAGAATTTATTGTCTAAAAACAAACGCAAGGTCACTAACTAGAATTTCTAGAAAACGAACTTTTCTATTGGAATCGGACATCGTACGTCGGACGCGGGGTAAATTCTCCGGGGAGTCCTCCGTGGGGAGTCGACAGAGTTAACCGCGACGTCAACAATCGAGTTTGTAGAGACGGTCGACCACACTCCCTCGAGATTTTATTTTCGTTCGGCGCAATCTCGATTTCGTAACCTCGTTCCTTTTCCCGAGGCACATCCCGCTTCCTGCCCGCATTACACGTAATATATGTGTACACGTAATCCTGGGAATACAACGAGTCGCACAGATAGGAAAAGGAAAGAGCGCTAGCGGCGAAGAAAAATGCCGAACAATCCCCGCAGTCAGAAAATGTGCAATCTGATGGCCCGGCGATTAAGAAGATTAAGAAAAATCCAGATGTAGATACAAGTTTCTTGCCAAATAGGGAAAGGGAAGAAGAGGAAAATAAACTTAGGGAAGAATTGAAGCAAGAATGGGCTAGAAAGTAGAACGCGTTGAAGGAAGAAGAAATTGAGATCACATTCAGTTATTGGGATGAATCTGGCCATCGTCGGAGTGTTATAATGAAGAAAGGTAAATGTCTCAGTGATTTAGAGAATTTACTCCAGTGTCACTTTTGGAGTAACATTGGCGTGATATATAATGTTCTGCTGCATAAATTTAATTTTCACATACAGGTAATTCTATCTATCAACTTCTTCAGAGATGTATATATATATATATATATATATGTGTGTGTACGTATACAGTGTGTCCTATTTTAATTGACCACCCCCAAAAACTTTTTTATTTGTGATTCTAGAAAGAAATGCTTCAGACGACAGTTGTTTGGTTTGAAGGGGGAAACATGATTCTTACGTGAGTTATGTCGTAGATATCATCGTTTTCAAGAAATTTTAAAGGCGACTAATTTCTTCAATAGAACTTGATTTTTTCCTTGAGATAAAAGTTGTAAATCTCGAGACGTTTTTAAAACACTATAATAAAGCTCTCTTTTGTTATTAAAATTTCCTGAGGTATTTTAAATTTTGTCGTATTTTAAAATTATATTTTTAATATAAAATATGAAATATCTCGTAAAGTATTCATGTTTCGATGACTTTAGTTTCATCCTTTTATACGTAGAATAATGAAAGAATTCGAATAATATTGATTTTTACATTTGCAATTTTGCAAAATTGAATGCGTCTACAAAATGCAATCAAATTTTTAAAAATAATTGTTTCTGTTTTTTTTTACACAACAATCAGTTTCTTTTATTATTCTACGTATAAAAGTATCAACGTAAAGTCATCAAAAAGTGAATTTAATACTTTACGAGATATTTCATATTTTATATTAAAAATATGACAAAATTTAAAATATCTCAGGAAATCCTTAACGAAAGAGAGCTTTATTATAGTGTTGTGAGAACGTCTCGACGACATCTACAACTTTTATTTCAAGAAAAAAATCAAGTTCCATTTAAGAAATAAGTCTCCTTTAAAATTTCTTGAAAATGATGACATGTATGACACGACTTACATTGAGAAATCATATGTCCTCCTTCAAACCAAACAACTTTCGTCTAAAGCATTTTTTTCTAGAATCACAAATAAAAAAGTTTTTGGGGGTGATTGATTAAAATAATGAAGCCACCGCGTATATGCGTCCGCTCCACGGAGTCACGCGGTGCGCGGTGGAGGGAGGATATCGATCCTCGGCTCTCTTGATTCTGCCGTAAGGCCAGATCGTTCGCTGCCCTTCCAGCCCTTCCCCCCGCTCTGGCTCCAAAAGCCTCGATAATTCATTCCGGCGGATCTCCTTCCCCTCCGTCAGCTCCCCGTGCATCCACGGGGGGACCGTGAGACCGTTTTCGCCCGGGCGTGCTGCACGCCGGATAAAGAGGAAGTAAAAAGAGAAAGGTACCTGGCGGGAGCTCGCCACCGCCGCCGCCGCCGCCGCCGCCGCCGCCGCCGCCGCCGTCGTCGTCGTCGTCGTTGCGAGGGCAAAAGTGACCGGGCGATTCCTCTTCGATGGCCGAACGAGCGCCAAACGGGCTGGATAGGGTCGGGGGAAACGCGCCGATGCCTCCGTAAGGGTTTAAAAATACAAAACCGGCGTTATTCGCCGGTCCGCCCACGCGTGGCGGCAGAAACGGCGCTCTCTCGCGAACCGTGAGAAGAATTCGCTCGCGAGGTTCGGGAACACGTACCCGCCGCCGCCACCTCCCTCATCCCGTTCTCCTCTTCCTTTCCCCTAGCCAGCCTTCTCACCGTTCTTTTTCTTTCTCAAACCTGCTTGCACTCTTGCAACCTGCGACCACATGTGAAGGATCGAGAGGTTTCGGGAGTGAGAAAGGGGGATACGAGGAGAAGAACGGAGATAGAGAAATGCGAAGAGGAGCACCCTCATACTCTCCTATTGCTGTCGACGCAGATACTCATCCCCGAACGTAATGCCGCGCCGCTTTACTTTGATGTATTCTACATCCAGTTATCGCACGTCACGATAGGATCGACGATTCGTACGATTTATAAGTTTTAAATAAGGGGTGGGTCTCCCTTATTTAAACAAGATAACAAGGAAACAAATTCTCATTTCATTTGACGAGAAAATCGAAACGCAAGGAATTCGAGAGGAAAATCCGCTTGATCTTCCCGCACCCGGAAACACGATTATCGCTCTTCTGATTTTATACTCCCCTATTCAACGCGGATATTCCCTAACGTAATGCCGCGCCGCTTTACTTTGATGTATACATCCAATTATCGCACGTCGTGATAGGATCGGCAATAAGCTCATTTCGACGATTCGCACGATTTATAAGTTTTAACTAAAGGAGACTGGTATCTCGACATATAGGACAAAATGAGCATTTTTGTGTTTATTTAACTTATCTATCCTGACTCTTCGTATTTGTTCGGCGTTTCTTTCCGCCATTTTGTAAATAATGTTCTAGTAATGATAGAAATGCTTTAATTAGCAAAAATTATTAGAAATAAAGTTAAAAAACGAAAAAAATTAACTTATTGGAACGATATTCGTTGTTGCGGACCGCGACAAAATTTCTCCTTCGACAGTTCGATACATCGCGTGCAGTTGCAACGCATAATGACTCTCTTCACGACGATGTATGCCCGCGCCTTCAGCGAGTCGAAAGGTGCAGGAAACGAGTCGAGCTTTGCGGCCGTTTATTTATATCCTCCGATATGCCACGCAAGAGTAAGCATCGCGATCGCGCAATGTCGGGCTCTGTTCGCTAGAATAAAGTTTGATTCACAAACGTTCGCGATTACGCGCTGTTTATATATATTATACGATGACAATACGACGGTCTATTTTACACATGACTACGACAGAACCTCGAATTCCGTTCATCCTTTTAAGAAATTAAAATGTCTCGTACCGTTATAGCATCAAGCTATTCTTTTTATCCTGAATAAAACGCGAGACGCAGATCAAGCGTATGTAAGTCTTGCTTAATGCTCGGTTCGCTCACCGCGATCGCAAGTGCAATGCAGATGCAGGTGCAACAGCACACCGCCTTGCGTCCAGGCTTCGCCCGCGGACACGCGTGGTAAAAAAAAACAACGGTAAATAAAAATCGTGGAATTCGCGCTCGCTGTACATACACACTCCCACGACGTAAACTAGCTCGACTCTCGGTTCGATATATTAGTAAATAGAACGAGCGTTAATTGGCTATCTCGCATAATCAAAACGAGGGAGCCTGAGCCGCGTCGTAATGGGAGCGGCTCTATAAGCGCGCAAATCGCATTCATAATTATCCATTCGCGCGCGGCCAATACACACACACACACGCATACGGCATGTGTGAATTGCACGCGCCTTCTCTATTAATAAATAATAAGGCGCGCCAGTGTGAAAATATCGCTTTGGATTGATGAAACGACGAAATCTAGTAGAAACTCAATAATATTAGATTTCGTCGTTTCATTCTACCGCAAATGTATTCTCTCCGCGTATATTTACGGATTTACGCGCGTGTATTATAAACTCGAAATATGAAGAATATCAATGTCAATGATAGGCAATGATGTTGCGGTATGACGTGACAAAATTTCGTTGATGATAATGAAGGATATTTAATATTTACACGTTTGGACTTTATTTATTTTATAAATGAGATACATCAACGCGACACGTGATAAACGATAGCGTTGCCTGAGCGAGATGCAGTTTCACATATCATCATTAAACTGTTTCAAAAAGGCGCCATATCCCTCCCGGATATTATAATGTTTGCAGCGTGACACGTTTTGTTATTGACAATCGTGAACGCGCGAATGCGGATACGATCGACAAATCACGCTACAAATCAGATTATTGACGTTTATAGATTATTGCGTTGAACACGAGATATCCAACGAAAGGATTTCTTGTTATGAGTGTTATGACGCCTCTGTCGAACCGTTTTGAACGATGCTTTGACAATTGAAACTGCACAAATTCACTCACGCAACGCTACCGTGTATCGCGTTGATATATTTAATTTATAAAAGTGCATGAAGTATAAAGGGTATAAAACTAAATTCAATACACTTTTATCGTTAACGGAATTTTTATCACGTTATACCGCAATAATTGTTTGATCAATGGGATTAAATTTTATTTTACCGACGTATCTACATATCTTATGCTCATTTATTCTTTAATGGTTCTATCGTTTATTTATTTCAATAATCTGTGTCACCTTGTTTGACGTGAGCTAATTGATTACTCTACATCGGTGATTCCTTTCGCAAACACTTAATTTTCGTGCGAATGACTATAATGAAGCCGTCAGATTCTTTTGCCTTATACGCGTTTAATGCTATCGTTCATCCTCTTTCTCTCTATTAAGAAATTTCCGCAAAGCACGCGTGTGCTTTAGAACGTGTAAATTTATCGTACAAGATAATTACAAGATATCGCGAACCTTCTTACTGGCAATCTTCCCACTTTGGATATAGCGGTAATAAATTGTACAGGAAAAACCATGAATTTATAATAGCGTGTAATTTTATAATGCACCTTACGGAATGTCTAATCTCGATCTATGGCATTGATATAATTATTAGGTACGAATCGCGTAAATTATTACGTGCCATCTCGTTTACATCCTATAGGAATAACCTGGCCCGACAAATAGTATCAAATAAAAAAATTAAAATGTCAAACTGGTAACTTTCCAATTAATTCTTAGTAAAATCGTTTCGTATTTTTTAAAGATTTTAGATTTTTATAAATTTGAAAATATTTAAAAAGTTCTTAAAGATTTTGCCGCACTTGGAAAATATTATCTACGTAAATTGCTTCACGATTTGTAAATCGATAATAAACAATCGTGACAGCGCATTCAGATTGTATCGTAAAACCGTACGAGAATTCGAGATTGCATTCGTGCAATCGGGGAGATATCTCTGCGTCTCCATCGTGAATGGGCCGAATACTTTCTTCGCGAAATCGCGCAATTTGAACTCCGCTGACAGAGTTCCGTTAAGGGTGTTTTAAAGAGTTAGTTAAAATGTAACGAAGTTGACGAAAATTTAATATCGTATTGTGTATTCTCTTTCAAAGTTCGGGGCCAAATTTCAAATCGATTCACAATTTAGATATAATCGGTAACTTTCATACGCCGTCATGTGTATCGCGATCTACTTATACCCGCGTCCACACACGTGCACAATGCGACCGCGACGGCGGCCCGCAAAAGGATTTATTGCACGTGCGAACTTTTCAACGGCCGTGCCGCCGCCGACGGTTATAATTTCAGCTCGAATTTCCAGGCATGTACTTAAATTGGCTTCGCCGGGCGAAGTGACTCTACTCGGAAAACTATTGTTCGCTGGAATTCAGATTTGCATAACGACATCGCGAGCGCATGATGTGGACGCGAGCCGGATATACCGAGTGAGCTGTACGAATTACGGCGAACACGTGCGAATCAGAGGCGATTCTCGCGCATTTATTGTAACGCAGATCGAACTTCATTCATACATATATAAACTTCATCGGTTACGATAAATTTTGTCGCGTGAAAGTTATGCATAGTTTATTGCTTCAAAACGGTTTCATTATATGTATTATAAAGAGGGGCGTAGAATTCGCCTCAATTTCGAGATGCAATTTCCCAAATATTTTGTTACATATGCAAATCTGCGAATATGCAAATATTTTGTTATTAGACACTATTGTATCATGAATATACGAATGCATACGTAACTAATGCGTTTAACTCTATATATAAATGTTTACAGACGATTCTTGAAATTAACACGTTCTGTGCCATCGTGTGTCACCGATAACCCATATACTAGATTTTCCAATTTGGTTGATATTTTGACCTTTTGATTATTAATAAATATTTTCATATTAAATTTCAACATTGAGTGTTAATGTTAAATAAATGTTTAATAAATTTGCTTCGCATTGCATTTCGTACATTACCTTTTTCCTCATAATAATAATTGTTTCAGTTTTGTAATTACTATGGAATACTATTTATATTTAACATAATGAATATACTATATGTGGGTTACTGGCGATCCACGCGGCGTAGAAAAAAAATTAACATAAAATTAATAATTTTTCTATGTTCCCGGGCCTTAACTCTCAAATATGTTCCAGATTAACAAAGATCCGACAATCTTGCCGAATGTGAGACTGGTAATGCGATGGAGCGATACCAAAGGAGAGACAGTCGAAGCTACAAGAGCAATGATCGACATGATCTGCGACGGGGTTGTGGCATTCTTTGGACCCGAGGGCTCCTGCTACGTCGAGGCTATAGTTTCTCAGTCTCGTAACATACCGATGCTTAGTTATGTAAGTAATTTCAAGCTTTTATTAGTTTAACGAAACTCCTGCATGCTAACTCGATTCTGACGCGTATCAGCATCGTCCGTTAATTAAAAGCTATTGTAGATGCGATTATTAATAACGCGAAACCCGCGATATTAGTGACGCTGTATATACAGGAGAGGGAGGAGCAAAATGAATAGACGAAATCTCGTGGCGCGTCATTATCGCGGTGATTTCGTGCAGGCTCGAGGGGAGAAGATCCCGGCTGAAAACGATTTTCGCCAGCGTGAGAACGGCGGGGTTGTAGGGCTTCTGACAAAGTGAAGTCGAAGGAGACGGTCAGCGCGGGGCGCGAGAGAGCGGCGCGGCGCGGCGCGGCGGTGCCTAACGAAGGTGGTTAGGGGCGGCGAAAGTGCGCCCGACAAATTGAACACCCGCGGCGTGACAACATAATTATGGGCCGTGCACGCACGCTGGTACGATATGCGTGCTACATCACGGCGGAGCAATGCGGTTATTCGCGCCGCGCGCGATTCGATATTGCCGGTACGAAAGAGAAAGAGGGAGAAAGAGACAGAAATGACGTGTCCACTAGTCTTTCACCCCAAAAAAATATTCTATTGTTTAGCGGCTCCCGCTTGATACTAGAGGATTTTCCTCTGACATACGGCGTCAAGAAGATATCGATCAACCAACGAGAATCTCGACACTTCAGGGGGTCAATCATGTATTAATGTGGAACGTGGAAAGTGAAAAGTTTTATATGACTATCTCTTTCTATTTAACATCAATAGAAAGAGAGATTTTTCATTTTTCACGTTTCCACCCTAGGGGAAAAGATTCATGATTGACCCCTTGAACAGATTTAACGATGCTTGACAATTGAAACTGCACAAATTTACTTATGCGAGTAAATACGTTAGCGTTTATTTTATCGTATATATCCTATTGATATGTTCAATTTTTTTAAATGCATAAAGTGCATGAATGTTAAAAATGCAAACATTAAAATATACTTTCAGCATCAAAGGAATTGTATAAAATGTCATAAAATTTGCGTTATACCGCAAAAACGTTTTAATCAATATAATAACTTCAATAGAATGTGTTTTTTCATACGGGAGAAGGGGGGTGGGGTAAGCGCTATATGCGCAACAATTTAACAAATTAAATAAAATCATAACGGTACCTGTTGACACATATCCCGAATTCTATCGCAAATTAATCTGGAATTGGCCATAAAACATATTCTACTTATAAGTGGTACACTAAAAAAAAATATTTATAATTACATATTTATTTAGAATTAGATATTTTTACTTAAATTAAGTAAAATTATAGTTAAATAAATATTTTCAATTAGAGATGTCCACGCGAGTCATCTGACCGTCGCGTGGCCAGGTTATTTTGTCATGAAAAGTTCCTCCCGTTATTAAATGCTTCGCATTCTTAATTTCGCAGCCGTCGTAATTAAATTTATCCCGCATTCCATCATTAAATTTGCAGCGTAATTTGCGTATTGATTGTATCCGCGTTTATTAACAAGTGTTATTCAGAGGTCGTTGACGGTCGTTGACAGTCGTTGACGGTCATTTTTCGTATTTCTCGAGCTCATATTAGCCGCGCATTTACGTGGAGAGAATACATTGTTATTGTTCGCTATTGTTTGCTATTGTTCGCGACTGGCAACGCATTGTTTGCGACGTATTGTAGAATGGCCCTCACGATAGAAACGTTCGGAAATAAAAT
This sequence comes from Temnothorax nylanderi, assembly GCF_030848795.1. Lineage (NCBI taxonomy): Eukaryota > Metazoa > Arthropoda > Insecta > Hymenoptera > Formicidae > Temnothorax > Temnothorax nylanderi. Next base: position 117,254 of record NW_027249475.1, on the reverse strand, counting down.
ATAAATCGCGCACGTAATTAAATTTATAAATTTTATATAATATACATATAATAAAGTCAATATATATTATTTATATACTAGCTTCTTATATAAGAGTCTGGCCACTGCGGATATTTTGTAACAAAATAGCTCTCGATACCGAAGCCTAGGCCGAGACAGTCCTTCTCCTTCTGGAAGAAATGCGCGGACGCGGACGCCCGGTTAGGTGGGCTGCCGCCTCCGTGTTCAGCTGTTTCGTCATCCTTGTTTCCCGACCGCTTAACGGCTACGGAAAGAGACACGATCCTACAGACTCGCGGGAATAAAGAAAAAGACCAGCCGCGTCAGATCGCAGCAATGTCAACGCGACACGACGCAACGCAGGCCAGGTAAGCGTCCGCACGAGTGCATCACGCAGCAGACTACGCTATAAATAGACCGCGAAGGTCAGGGGAATCAGCAGTTTTCATACAAATGCGCTGTGTCGATTCAATAATATGCGGCTTCTTTCGCGCCGGGAATCATCACGGACCGTCCCAGTTTTACCAGAACTTACGACTCGTAACGCATGTTCTCCGAGCGAGATAATTTCTCATCAATCTCGCAGACTCTTGCCGTTCGCGTCGTTATCGAGATGTCACTTGATTTCGAGCGGAGGCTATACATTTATGCGACAGCTCCACGAGACACAACGCCGTTACCGTAATCGTGTGAATAAACGGTGTAATTTGCGGATTGTCATCGCTTCTCGCGGTACTGCGATTAACAGATGGTTATGTTAGGTTAGGTTAGTTTGGTTGCACCGGCGTCGCGTCGAGCTGTTTAAATATGCTCTACATACAGCTCATTCCATTTCTTTTAATTTTGTATATGTATTTAAAGTCCTGAATTTTATATTGGGCCTAGGCCTTAGGACATTTCCACTTCTGAAAGAATTTTCTATTTTTTATTTTTTAAATTTGAAGTAACAATTCCGCGTGTGAGTAATGAACAAGAAAGCTCGATAATTAAAAAATATCTTTTGGCATTCCATCCTCGGAAGCATAAGAATCTAGACGGTTGCGGCGGCAAAAGAGAGAAAATAATCCGCCGGAAGCGGAGACACGCGCGACAAACATCCGGACGGCGGAATGCGTCGGCAAGAAAAAAGCGCGTCGCACGAGGAAATCTATGCGTGCCGCGGAGAAGAAGGCCTGCCCGATCAAAAGAATCCGTACAAAAATTTCTGCAGTAGGCGACGAGTGAAACTAGGTGAAAGTAAGCATAGTGGTAGCTCCTTATGCCTATGCGCTCTCTTTTGACCCTCACGTCCCCAAGAGCGGACGTCCTTTGCGTCGCGATTGGAGCCTCTTCTCGCGTGTCATAATTCGATCGACTCAACCGGTGGCTTCGAGTTAATCGCGGAAAGGATTTATATATCGACGAGTCGTCTCATCAAAGACCGGGGTCTCTCTCTCGTGAAACTTTCCATATACAAGGTGGGCCATCGAAAACGAAACAAGGTCACGAGAACGTCACCTTTAATTTCTTAAATGAAACCTCGTATATTGTAATATATCGTTTGAAAGAACATAAAAAATGAAAATTTTTGGCGCAAATCAGAGGTCGATACGTTCATCCGTTCGGAAGTTATTTATGGTGAAAAATTGACCTTTTCGAACTTTAACAATACGTTAACGTATCGACCTCTAGTTCGCGCCAAAAATTTTCTTTTTTTGTGCTCTTTCAAACGATATGCTAGAATATGGTGTATTTCACTTGAAATTTTGTAGTGTCCTAGGGGGGCACCAACTAAAGAATTTCAAATAGAACCCTTCATATTGTAGTATATTGTAATAGCTTTAATGTTTTGATACTGGAATAAAATTCACCCCAGGGGCTCATTCGTCGATGAAAAAGCTATTTTCGAGGGAGGGATGGACGAACATACATGATGGGCGGAGGGTTGTTTTATCAGACCATTGAATCTCCCTTTGATCTTCAATCGTCGTTTTATTGTGGTAAATACATGTCTTGTATTCAGATGAAAATCGGGAATTGGGAAGCATTAAGTAAGCAATAAAGTAGTAGTGTAACCATCTCACGAGCAATACGAGCATCAGGGCCGCATGTTAGAATGGAGATGTTCGCTCTTCATTCGATCAATATAATGCTGCTGCGTTGGAGGGAATAGCGAGAATGGCTTTGTGATAAAATGTGACCAAACTCACGAGCATTATAGCCATCATCAGGGGTAAATGACAGGGTGGAGGTGTTGACCTTCATTCGATCAACAATGTTGCTGCATGAAAGGGAATGTTTTAAAGGGAATGGATGAAAAGGAATGCATGAAAGTGAATCTATCTAACGCGCGCGTTTTTTTTTTTTTTTTTTTATACGTGAGGTATTTTTTCTCAGAGCTGTATTAGCGTCGGTGATAGATATATGCGTGTGGAGAAACTAAGCGCCACTTAAAATCAACCGAGGTTGGCACAACATCTGTTCCAGCATCGCGCTCCGACGATCGTTAAATCTTCTTAATCGCTCGTCTCATTTAATACCGTTCGAGTGCTGGACGACTAGCGACGATTGGTCCCGCCACCGATTCATTAGCTTCTCGCTCTCGTCTCGTAAGTCTGGCGCGACATTCTATTGCTCTTTGGCTTCTAAACCAAACTCCATCCGTGCGTCCGACGAAGCGCGATTAGCGGTACGACGGCATTTGGCAACTTATCACAAATACTCCTAATTGCTCCCGGTCATTAAACAATCTTCGTTACTGTGAAGCGTCACGCATTATGACTTGAAAATCTTTTTCTCTTACAACCGCCAACGTCATGGTAACTTTATCCGGGTTTAGTTATTTGAATGCAACAGGTCAATTTAGTTTCAAAGGCAGTAAAGAGCTTTTATGGCAGTAAATCTGTCAAACAGCGATTACGAGATAATATAAACCCCTTTACAAAACGGATTTCTTTCGGCTGCAGAGTACTCTATTGTCAGATGACAAAAAACGGTGTTGAAAAGGGAAATCAACTGCGTTCAAATTCACTTTGGCCCTTGGCCAAGAATTGTACGTAAAAAGTCACTCTAAAATTAATATATATTATTCGGACAAGCAAGATCCAGTCCTGACCGATTACGGCGTTTTCCCTTGTTTGATTGTGTAAATTATAAGTTTTTTAAAGAAAAACGTACTGGCGAGCAGTGCTGTATAGCGTATTTGGAGAATGCATAGTAATAATTTTACTATGACATTTGCTTTTATCACGATAAAAAAAACAACTTGTCGTAAAGCGTCTAGTTTTCGTGAGCTTTTTTAACAGTATTTACAAATGACAAACGTTTCGGTCTTTGATAGACCCTCTTCAGTGTCGCATAAATAAAATAAAATAAATTAGAAGTGTAGATAACAATAGTTTTGTCAAACGGGCATTCTTATTACATATGACTCAGGTAGCCGGTCACCACCGACGGTGTACTCTTTATTTGACTTTATTTTATTAAATTGATTTTATATCTGGAGAGCTTAAGCGTTATTTATTGGATATATATATTATGTAGTTCAATTTCATGAATTTTTAAGGAATAAGTTTATTGCATAATTCATTTATGCTTGATAGTTTAGATTTTGTCCATATAAAGATATACACAGGGATGACGGGAAGGAGGAAGGATACATGAGACGACTGCAGGAGAGAAGGAAGGGAGGGGTTGTTGTAAATGAATATGGGGTAGTGAAAGAAACGATGTAGAAAGGGAAAAGGATACATGAAACGACTGCAGGCGAGAAAAAAGGGAGGGATTGTTGGAAATGATGGGGTAGTGGAAGAAGGGATGTAGGAAAGGGCGTGGAATGGACGGACAGCCCCATAGAGGGGAGAGAGTGTAGAGAGAAAAGGATGAGAGAGAGAGAGAGAGAGAGAGGAACGGAAATAAACGTATTGTAATGGCTGCCAGGAGCGAAATAGGAAAGGATGCGATACAATGGCGGCGAGCGGAATGAAGGTACGATGGGGTAGTGAAAGAAGGGATGGAGGAAGGGGACAGAGGCAGGGATGAACGAATGAACAGACTCATGGTATCAGAAGCAGAGAGTGAAGAGAGAAAAGGATGAGAGGGGAGAGAGAGAGAGAGAGAGAGAGAGAGAGAGAGAGAGAGAGAGAGAGAGAGAGAGAGAGAGAGGAATAGAAATAAGCGTATTGTAAAGGGTTGCGAAGAGTGAAGTAGGAAAGGATGCGATGCGATGCGATGGTGGCGAGCGGGAGAAAAGGAGAGGAGGTGCGGCGTGCCGCAGAAAATATATGGAAAGAAAAGAGGAGAGTGATAGGAAGGTCAGGTTAAAAGATAGTGATTGTAAAAGGAGCGGGAGTCCTTTTGTACCCTGCAAATATACATAACTTTATAAAGAATCCCGTGTTTATCTGTATCTAATAAAATATTTTAATCTTCTGTTAACACATATATTGTATCTTATAAATTTATCCGTATCCGATTACGACAGGGGCAAAAATCAAAGATGGAGAAATTTCTTTCCTCGTGAGTTAAGGTGCGCTTCTGCACACATTCAGCTTTACGTGTTCCGATAAAATTGTATAACGATATTACAACGTGCATGTTGACCAATTTAACAGATTTTTCTGAATGATGCGAGCGAGACCAGGTATGTTCAGTATCCTTCGGCGGTATTGAAACGAGTACTATCTCTAGCAGTTGGTACATAACGGACAAATGAGCGAAGCATGAAAGTACCGGTTTCGCGGAATTGATAGGATTTGTTCGTCGTATTATTATCTTTTAAATATGTCATGATGTTAAGGGAGATGCGAGGAAACTGGGAGCAAGACAGCCGCAGAATGCTGATTTGCTTACACGCGAGCCGTTGATACGCCAAGCAAGCAATACGCTGAAATGTGCCGTTCGCTTAATTGGATCGTACGTTTCGCGACAGTTTCGTGATACGCACGAAAAATCGCGCGAGTGAAAATCATCGCGCCGACAATCGACCGTCGCCAGATGGAAAACCGGTCGTCATTGCACGAGTCTGGAGACGAGCGCGCGATAATTGCCTTCTACCTTCTTTTTACGTTATCTCTCGTCTCCATTTTGTTTTGTTTAATTCCCAGTTTTAAGTACTTAGAAAAGGATATTAAGAACTTTAGGCTTGAATCTCCATCATGATCAAGGAAGAAAAATAATAAAATCATATTAAAATTCATCGAAATATAAAATTTTATCTATTATGAACACTCTGTGGGAACTTAATTTGCATCAAAAAGCTTTAATGTGTTTTTTATTTGTCAATGTTGAATAATCGCGCGAAACTATTGATATCTTAAAGAAAAAAATTTACATTTTTTTTAAAGAATGACATTTTATATCAGAGAAATGTACAAACTCGATACATCAAAACAAACACGACATGACAAAATACAAATTTCTTGTGATGACAATGCACCCGGTTTCAGGCGCAGATAAACAAATTTCTTGAACAAACCGTCTTCTGGTTATCGAGATATAATGTTCGCGTCTACATTTACCTCTCTCTATTTAGGTACATATTTACATACCTAAAATTAAAGTCATTCCTTGTAATATAAGAAATATTCTCGAAAGTGGTCGCGTAGAAAATCGTGCAGATAAAACGCGCAAAGTCGAGCAGTATATATACGAGCAAAAATGGAAAATGCCGTAATTTGTGACATGTCGTAATGGCTGATTCATCAACACACCTTTTCACGATCGGCAACTTTATTGTGGCGAAACTATAATGAATAGCTGGGTAGAACACGAATGTGCCGACGTGTTTCTCGAAGAACCGATGCAAGGTTAAACTGGATTCCTGGTCGTCATAATCGCTTCCGCGTTTACAATAATGAGATCAGTCCAGCTGTCACATTTCTCGCCAAGAATAACACTCACAACTCCTTCGTAACGTGTACGTTAAAAACCTCGGGAATCCTCGGTTCAACAGAACCGAGTTAGCAGCTATCATTTTAATGCTTAGCGCTTAAAGAAAAAAAAACTCTAGTTTTATTTATTTATAGTATTTTCTTATTATTATTTAGAGTATTTCCTATATATATTATAAGATATAAATCTATTAAAGATTCTGTATCTTTGGTAATACTTCTAATTTGTAATTCTTATAACTTAAATTACGTAAAGGAAAAATTATGTATTGCTTGACGAATAATTCTGATAACATGACGGAAATTTCATTACGAATTTATTACTTCGCATCGAATCCTCTCAGTGGTTTTCGCGTGAGAAACAAATCCCGAGTTTTGTGATCGACCAAGCACGCTATTCTTTACAGTGAGTGTTTCGAATATTTTCTCTGTTACGAACGAGCGAAGGAAGCGAGACCGATAAATACTTTTCACAGCGATTCTGTAGCCTCGTTCCAGGAATAGATAACTGTTCAGTCGCGATCTACGTAATGTCCATTGCAAAATCGATCTTTACGTGTGTCTGACTATAAATCATTGCAATTATTGCACAAAGTTACGTGCTACGAAAAACAATTTTTTGACGATAGCTAGCAATGATAAATGATTAGACGATTATTTTCTTATTATATTTTGAGTAAAATGCACCAGCTATATATAGGAAAATACACAAACTACCCTCGTAAAGCAACGAGCATGTACAACGATTTGCGCGCAGCTTGATTTCACCGGGACGATCTTGATTAGTTGATTATGTCTCGTCCGAGTCATGTCAGTCTGTTTCATGAAATCTTCAGAGCAACTCGAGACGCCTTTCGGAGTTGCAGCGCGAAGTGCGTGCGATTTTAACGAGTCAAGACAGCTCGCAATTGCTATAATTTGTCGTCGGCCGAGTTCGTCCCGGTCACAGCGGGTCGAAGAACTAATAGAACATAGACATAGAACCAAAAAATTTCGAATTGTCGGAATATCTACTCTTTTTTGCAAATTTTAATGTTGTAGATTACTTAAATAACGTCATTCACTCCGAATATTTCCGTAATTTCCGTACAAATGTACGCGATAATATAGGTCATCCTTACATGTAGGTAACTTCTACGACTTCTCCGCGCTAATGTTAATTTGTATGAAAATTACGGAAATATTCAGAGTGAATGACGTTATTTCAGTAATCTACGGCAAATTTACTATTAACTCTCAGTTACCTTACGTTTTCACTACCCGTTGTTATCTCACCAGGGTCTGAGAGACCCCTGTCGTCTTCTCCAGCTTGTATCTTTAAGACAAATGCATCAATTTGATGTCTTTTTTTTTAATCGATACATCTTTTAAAGATCTATAAGACTGTGTAAGTTAGATTATTCCAAATTAAAAAATGTAAATGTTATTTAAAAAAAAAAGAAAACTTGTTTTTCTGAAGAAGCGAAAAAATTTGCTTTTTTTCAAATTGACGTAGCACTGACTAAAAAAAGATACAAGTTTTAACATCGTGCAGTGTCTTTTAGACCCTGGTGAGGCAACTGAGGGTTAAAATTTGCAAAAAAGAGTAGATATTTCGACAATTCAAAATTTTTTTGTTTTATGTCTCCGTTATTTCTTATGCTTCGAAGCTAGCCGGAAGAATCAGTGATACAGCAGACCGTTTCGCTGGATAAATCGCGATATTAATACCCACGCGTGCAATTTATTTCAGTTGTATTATCGTTGAAAGTGTTTCGTAAATTCTCGCACAGTTTATTTCAGATTATTACATTTTCGTAAATTAAGTTGCTGTATCGCGTACTTAACCCCTAACCTTTGGCAAATTATCACTGTAGGATAGTTTAAAAATATCGTATCTATCTCGATGGTCTCGATAATTTTGAAAAACATCAAACAACATTAACTAACTCGCAAGACGGCGGCGACGACGACGACGACAAACGACTTTGCTTTTGCGGAATCTACGTCAGTTTCCTGTTTGGCAAAGGTCACAACGGGTCACGAGGTCACGTGGGTTTCGAGGTCATCGATGGAACATCTTTAAACCGTGCAATTTCGTGTCGTATTTTACACAGATTTATATTATATTATTATACAAAGAATGCACTAAAAACGACGTAACGCGCTGTTATTTTCTTACTTTATAGACGCAAAAAGATGGAGATATCGATCTCGGTTAACAGGCGCGATTAGAAAAAAAAACATCGCGCGCCTCGAACGTCGCGAAAGCGCTACTTGGGAATAGTAACGTGGGAAACGAACGAAAAATTCGGAGGTGACGATTATCCCGATAACCGGTATGCCGATACCTCTCGCGACAATGTAAAAATTAAATAAAATGTAAATTAAATAAACCAAAATAAGTATAAAATAAATATAATTAAAATCAAAAGTGAAATAAAATGGATATTTTGCAGGGGAACAGAAACATATAACTGTTCACAAACGATTTTGATTCTCATTAATGTTTCAATGCATTCAAATGTTATCGCAGACCGCAATATTTTATATAAATGTCATCGATCGGATATTGCCTCGTCATTGTTCGCCAACTCGTTTGAGCGATGCTTTCTCGCGAAGTATAGTCGTTATTAAATTTATTATTAGATCTCAATATCTCGAAACAATTCTAATTTTGTCAAAACATTTCTAATTTTAGAGTTTGTACATTCCTCTGATATCTGCGATTTCTAATAATAGCGGTAACTCGACGTGTCTTATTTCTAGTTTGTTTATCAATATTTATAATCATTAATCATTAACGTCACGTTATAATGTACATATATTGTCCATGGAACAGTGCTGTTATAAGTTACAAGTGCTATTACAAGTGTCCATGGAACAGTGCAAAATTGACATCTCAAAACTAAAAATTTCATTTGCCGTCGGAACGAATTGTGTCGAAGCACTAAATTTTCTACGTGAATTCGCGGATCGGCGATGTTTTGTGTGCCGCGACGAAGGAATCCATTCATTACGAGCGGAAAACTGGCCGTGCTTTCGCGCGCGCGGATGTGCTATTTTTAGAACGACGGAATGGAAGAATGAGCGAGCGAGCGAGCTAGCGCAGCGCGTGAGAATACTGGTTTCGCGCGCGGTCGAGACCCCGCGTTTGCTTCATCATCATCATCATCGCACCGTCACGCGCGTATATTTATATTGCGTGGAAAAAAAATGGGCGGGCGTGTGTAACGTAATATTGCACAAACAGGATCAATTAATATTTATGCGCACCGGCGCGGCGAGCGAGTGAGCGCGCCGTCGCTACCACGCTGCCGCCGCGCCGCGCCGCCGCTGCCACGCCGTATCGAGAATAATAAAAATCGGACAGGGCAAACAAACGATTACGAGGGAACCTGTTAGATAAATGCGTCATCGGTCTATTTCGATCTGGTGGTAGACAGCGCTCCGCTCTGACGAGCATCCGACTGCACGCACCAGGATACGCGTTCCTGTTCCGAATCCTTACCGTACTCGTCTATTTTTACACTCGTCCGATATATTTATAGCTAGGTATCAGCCTCGTAACTTGCGCGACGTTTTCTTGGAACGTTATTATCTTTTTCTCAGGAAGTTACAGTGTGTGCAATTGCTTCGAGGTGAAAAGCAAAAATTATGCGCCGAAGTCGCGATTCAGTGGGAGAGGGTACTGGATGGAGTAAGGTAAATGTTTTAATTATAGTTTATTTAAAGTTAGAATAACTTTCATTTATTTACAAAAATTCGTCGATCGGATATTTAAAAATACTAGGAATACCAATGTCTACAATAAACACCTTAGTTTTTAAACGAAACTATATGATTTCTAGTTAATTGATTATAAATTTAAAAAAACTAATCATCCCTATGGCCACGTTTACACTGAGTGACCTATAATGGCAGTCTGACTTATTTCACATATTAAAAGCTCATCAAAATCGGAGAGAAACACTTCCGTACCTTTCCTTGTCAGAGTCCGTCTAAACTCTAAATTTTATTGTCATGTGCAATGCAACTATTGGAAGACGCGAGGATTAGAAGACGCGAGTTTTATTGTTTTGTGGTATTGAGGAGACACTGGAAGCGAGTTTGATTTGTTTTTTGCATTCGGCGCCACGCAATGTACTAGCTGTCAAGTGCATGTCGGCGAGTACAACAATCAAACTTGCATCTAACGTCCCCTCAACACAAAACAATCTAACTCGCGTCCGCTAATCGCCAATAGCTGATTTGCACATGACAACAAATCTAGAGTTCAGACTTTCCTATATTACAGTTATTAACTCGTGCTTAACATATAATAATCCAACGAGCTTGATGACATCTCTAACCACATGACTCACAATACAGTTGTGAGATTTAAGTTTGGTTCTAATTGTGCAGGATACTTTTTATTTAAAATAATCATTTAAATAGCCATTTTCCTTTAATTTATGTTTTTTATGTTTACTTTTTAACGCTAAATTAAATTTATATTAATAATGTACATATTGACCTTGTTTTAGCCTAAATAGAATAATAGTATTCTTAGCAAAACGTCCAAGATTTTTATAACTCTAAAGAGTCGGTAAAGCAAATAATGTTTTATATTTTTTTCTTAAATATCTACAATATTTCTGAATATAATCTTAAAATATAATAATTGTAAATAAATTTAAAAATATATAAAATATTTTATCGTATTTTCGTTATAATGTGTACTTTTTTAATACATTAATGAACTTAAATTTGACCCGAAATTGGGACTCGACCCATGATATAGGTCGTGGCCTAATTCTCGGACAATAAAAGAATCGATTGGCTACTATTCGAAACGTGGAAGGTCAGCGCACAGGTAACCAATCTCGAATAGCAGGCCTTAATTAGAGCTGTTACCTTACTGGAAACATTGCTAACACAATAACGTCAAAGTTTGTTATTAATAATTTCTTTAGGATTAATTTATTGTCGATTATCGGAGGCATTTGTTAATGCAAATACAATTATAACAGCGACAAAAATTATTTGCGATATCCAAGATCAGTCGACTGTACGCTTATTACCTTCTATGTTCCGAATAAGTAGCCAATTGATCCTTTTTTAATGCCCGATTTTCATTATCGATTTGTATATTGCCCGACTAAGCGCAATACAATCATAGGCCAGTCATATTAGAGTAATTTAGGGGGTTAACCTTCCAATTACTCTTTTCAGGTTGCAACCACCATAAATCGCTTTGATTTAAGGTGCTGTAAGTGGGATTAATTTTGCTTCGCATAATTAATGCGCATTAAAAAGTTATTAACAATATTATCAACAAAAAACGCAATTTTTTTTATTTTTTCTCAAATATCTCGAAAACTAAGCAAGATAGGGTAACTTGCTAATACATACCTTTTTTGTAGAGCGTAAAATTATCTACAATAATGATCTGAACAACATTTATCGTCAAGTCAGTCGTTTAGCTTGCACGCGCCGTCAAAGTCCGAGACGGCGTCAAAGTCTTTGACGGCGCGTGCAAGCTAAACGACTGACTTGACGATAAATGTTGTTCAGATCATTATTGTAGATAATTTTACGCTCTACAAAAAAGGTACGTATAGTTAGTTACCCTATCTTGCTTAGTTTTCGAGATATTTGAGAAAAAATAAAAAAAATCGCGTTTTTTGTTGATAATATTGTTAATAACTTTTTAATGCGCATTAATTATGCGAAGCAAAATTAATCCCACTTACAGCACCTTAAATCAAAGCGATTCATGGTGGTTGCAACCTGAAAAGAGTAATTGGAAGGTTCGATGTCTAATATGACTGGCCTATCAAGTTTAATAACGATTTTAATCATTTTCGAACAACAGACGATCGAAAAAAATATCGTGAAATTTGCAAGTTATTATGTAAAAATACATATGTCCATTTCTATCAACGCAGATTAATTTTGATCTTGGTTTAACTTACCTGTCATCTTTTCCTAGTTCTAAAAGTTAGAAAAAGATCGAAAGTAAGTTAAACCGAGATTAGAAGTTAATCTACATTGGTAGAAATGGGCAATAGTCTAATTGTTTATCCCACTTTTAAAAAATATTGCATGTGCGCGGACTTTCGGAAATACGGACATTCCGTACCTACGTCGCGTCGCCCGTCGCGTCGGTACGATTCTACCACGAGGCCACAGTTCCGAGGAAAGTAGACTCTAGAAAGTTCTGCGTCGCGAGTTATTTGCGTCTCCCGACGGGAGATTCGTTGGGTAATTCTCCTGATGATAGCAGGTGCGCGATCGTACGCTTTAAGTATCGAACACATTTTTTTAGCGATTTCTTTCAGCGATGGCGAGCGGTCGCGACGCCGCGATGCACCGTGATCATCGTGCGACGACAGCCGTAAAGGCTCAAAGCGACGCTCCTACAGAAAGGCGAGGGCGATCTTTCGTGGCATGGGATGAGATATATACGCCATGGGAACATGGGAACGCGGCCGTAAAGCCCTTTGCACAATGCCAGGCAACAGGCAATAGGAACAAGGAATATAAATCAGAAATCATGTATAAATGCAGAATAAACAGTGACACAGGCAATAGACACAGAGTTTCCGTTACGTTGGAAATTCTGTGTCTATTGCCTGTTGCCAACCAATCATAGTATTCGAATTTTTTAGGTTGTAATTAACGATTTTTTTTGTTATTTCCTGTTCCTATTGCTTGTTGCCTGGCATTGTGCAAGAAGCTTAATGATACTCTCGACTCGACTCGACTCGCTTGCGAAGCGAGTCTAAATTTAGCTCCGGCGATAAACACAAGTTAAGTAAGTATAGTGAGCCGCGTGCGCGCCGTGTATCTCCCTATATCCTTGGATATCGTCAGTATCGTCACGACGAACGAGACGACGCGCAGTGGGTCGAAGCGTAAGAAATAGCGGACATATAAAAACCAAAATTTTAAATTGTCGAAATATCTACTCTTTTTTGCAAATTTTAATAGTAAATTTGTTGTAGATTACTAAAATAACGTCATTCACTTTGAATATTTCCGTAATTTCCGTACAAATGTGTGATAACCGCGCAGGTCATCCTTACATATGTATATAACTTCTGCGACTTTTCCGCGTCATTCCGTGAATGACGTTATTTCGGTAATCTACGACAAATTTACTATTAGAGTTTGCAAAAAAGAGTAGATATTTCGACAATTCAGTTTTTTTGTTCTATGTCCGCTGTTTCTTACCCTTTGGGTCCACTGCAGCCGAGTAAATAATGATGGAAAAGACGTCGAATGATAGCTATTAACGCAGATTTGCAGTTAAAAAGGAAATTATTATCGATTCGAGAGATATTTAAATATATTTCAAATATTTCATCTCTCTCTCTCTCTCTCTCTCTCTCTCTCCTCTCCTCTCCTCTCCTCTCTTTCTCCTCTCTCTCTATCCATCCATTTATCTCTCTCCGTGGCACAACGAGCTGGTTTTATTTACCGGCCGATTGTGTCTGGTTGTGCAATGGCTGCTCGAAAAACAGTCGAGGAAATCCTCTTTCGTCAGACGATAGTTTTGAATCCTTCGTGCTCGTCGCCCCCCGACGGCAATCGATCGTCGCCTGTCACTTTTCACCGCTCGCTAATGTCTATTTCTTGATTCCATGATTAATTTTGATCGCGGTTTGACTTACTTTTTGTCTTTTTCTAGTTCTTGAAATTAGAGAAAGATAAAAGGTAAGTTAAACCAAGATTAAAGTTAATCTGCATTGATAGAAACAGGGGCGGTGCTGTCTGGGCGTAATAAGTAAATAATTAACGTGCAAACAACGGACTAATGATACCTACCTACGCTGCAAACTATTTATTTGTCGGTGCTCATTTGTTTGTATTCCTCTGTCGCACTGTGCGACTTAATAAGACGCGGTGGGCGGAGGGAGAATGCGGAGACTGCTGCAAACAGGGGAATTACGACAAACAAATGAAAAGTATATTGATCGCAGCAAAAAAAAGTAATTAAAAACATCATCAAGAGTTTCAGTTGAATCTACAGGAAAACGCACTCCTAACTTAGAAGCTATTTGTAAAGAAATTAAAATTAGTTTTGATTTTTTTTTATATTTTAATATTATTTTTCTTAGTAAAAATAAAATAAAAGACCAAATAAATGACTGATTCGACAGGATCAGTTGATTTGTGTAATGACAATGTAGATAAAATAATTGTAGAATGCCAAATTGTCAACAATAAAATTGACTTAAATATTTCTGAGAATTTTCGGGAACAGACGGGAATTCTCGAGTCCCGAGAAATTGAAAAGGTCTGGAAATCAGAACCCTTATAATTAGATATCGCAAACAATATTCGATCATTTTTTTCCCCTCGTGTATTCACTCGAAAAGGACCCTCGTTATTCCCTATTTTTTTTCCCCCTAAAGCCATATCAAACTGCGTATTGAGATTGGATTGAAGTGAATCAGAACAAAGTTCAATAAACGTGAGATCAGTTTTTTCCGATTCAATTTCAATCTCAATCCATAGTCTGATACCGGCACCGGTATTCAAGAGAGTATGTACAGGAGAGAGGGAGATACATTCGCGGGAACGCGTCAGGGGTTCTTTCTCGGCTGATTTGAACAAACATCTGCCTCGCGTGAACTTATGGCAACGAGAACCACTTGGCTGGATCTCACGGCGCGTTTCTCGGAAAATCATTTCGGGTTTGTATGTCAACGTCCTTCGATTATACTGCAACGCACCACCTACAGCCTCGTTCTGATTCCGCAGGTTTTTGTCCGTGATAATAATTTTTTTCAAAATGGCTCGCAATGTTGGTTTTGCGTTAAGCGTGACCGCTGTATAACGCCTTGGCGGTCGCGTTCAAAAAAGAAAGGAGCAATTGCGGAAGACCTCGTTCGCAGCGACCGGCTGGCTTTAATGATTTCTCGATCATAGATTTCTCGTTGTAGCAAATAAGAGCCACCGCCCCTGTTTCTATCAATGCAGATTAACTTTAATCTTGGTTTAACTTACCTTTTATCTTTCTCTAATTTCAAGAACTGGAAAAAGACAAAAAGTAAGTCAAACCGCGATCAAAATTAATCATGGAATCAAGAAATAGACATTAGTACGAGCGGTAAAAAGTGACAACAGGCGACGGCCGCCGTCGGCCGACCGATTGCCGTCGCACCGCGACGAGCGCGAAGGATTCAAAACTATCGTCTGACAAAAGAGGATTTCCTCGACTGTTTTTCGAGCAGCCATTGCACAACCAGACACAATCGGCCGGTAAATAAAACCAGCTCGTTGTGCCACGGAGAGAGATAAATGGATGGGTAGAGAGAGAGGAGAGAGAGAGAGAGAACTCTCGAGTCTTAAGCTCCCTCAAGGTGGTCTCGTCTATATTTAGCCGAGTGGAAACCCAGAATAACATCACGCCGAACCATGCAGCAATGACCAGCGTCTCGTCCACGAACTATAGGATAACTCGGATAACCCGCCTCGAGTGGCGGGTCAGTTTCGTTCACCGGTCCCTAACCGTCGTCCTTTCACCCAACGAAAAGATAAACAAGGAGATAAACAAACTTAACGGGAGGACCGTTTGGAGGCGACCGGTATAATGAGAAGAGTGAGATAACGTATTCGAAATGTACCCTCGCGGATGGTGCATCGTTCAGCTCGAGAAAACGTCGGAATATGTAGCGCGACAATTACACAGAAAAGAATAACAACACTAGGCTATTTGCTATCATAAAAATCGAGAATATTCGTAATTCTGAGTATTGAAATTGGCTAAAGTTCCAAAAACGGTGTACCTCCGATTTCAATAAAACTTTATAAAAAGCTTCATTTTGAGTTAAAATAAAAGCCCTTAAAGCGAATTTTGATAACTCCTATAAGAAGTCATTTTTCAAGATAAAATAGTAAAGAGAAGGTAACTCAAACAACATGCATGTCCCAAATCGAGACATCTACCCATATTCTTAACTCTCTTTTATCGATAAAAGCGCGCATTTATTTCTAAGATGCTATAATAACAGTAAGTTAGAAACCCATGTGGAACCGTATAATTATAAATTTCGTTTTGCCTTGTAAGTAGGGGGGTGAGGTGGAGTGGACCTCGCTTCGCATGAAAAGTTGGAAATCCATGTGGAATATGTTTTCAATGCCTTTTGAATCAACGTGAAAACTCTTAAAGTATATTTGTTGATAATAATAAGAGAAGGCTTCTAATTCTTGATTGTATATTTGTTGACTTGAACAGATAGGCATGTTTAAAGTGAAGTGGGGAGAACTGTTTATAATATATAACTGCTTATAATTTATAACAATTTATAATATCCTGTAGAATTGTTAATATTTTTCTATACTCTTTATGATTTTATCTTAAAAAAAATGGCTTTGTCATAGGAGTCGCTAAAATTTCTTGTAAGAGCTTTTATCTTAAACCGTAATGAAGATTTTTACAAAATTTTATCGAAATCGGAGGTACACCGTTATCGGAACTCTATCCTTTTGAAAGCGAAATCACGAAATTATTATCAATGAAGAAAAATCCGGATAATAAAATCGAAAAATCTTAATTTCAATGAAAAACTGAGAAGGCACACAAAAAATCGTAATCCTAAAACGGAAAAAATGTATTAGCTAAATGTATTAGCCAATGTTAAGATTCGTCACTTCAGAGTGTCCCAGACAGTTGTTTGCTTCTTATTTCATCTACATATCTTGCTTCTTATATCGTCTACAGGTCGGTCACGTTTAGCATGTGAAATGCGCGGAAGGATACGAGCCATTGCCCTAAGATGTGTAACGAAACATTCCAGTGCACGTTGAAAAGTCCACGTGAAATCATAGTTCTAAAATTAGTATCTCGCCCACGAACTAGGCTAACCAATTCGAGCGTATCGAGTCAGTTTCGTCTATCGAAGATGCCGATTCTATTAGACGGGAGAGAGAAAAAGCGGGAATGTCAAAGAAAAAGAGTTAGGCGAAAACGGTGGGAGACTCGTGCTATACAGAGTAAAAAATTAGTAAAATATTAAAATATGAAGTATTAGTGAAATATACTTATTTCTGTTAATATCTGTCAATATCGTGTCTTTAAGAAGTCTTTTAGACGTCTATTAGCCCATTATTTCGTAAGACGTCTAAAAGATATCTAAATGATGTTTTTTAAACGTCTTATGTCCCGATTTTGGACATGGTGCTGTCTAGGTCTCTTTCTCTCTCTTTCTCTCCCTTTCTATTCTTCTGTTCGGTGTGTCCTCCCGTTCCATTCCTCTTTCTTTTTTTTTTCTTTCGCGGCGGTGTGTTTCCTCTTTTTTTTCTTCTCCTTCTTTCTCTCTCCTTTCATGGCTAAGTTCATTTTCTTGCGCCGACGGAGAATGCAGCCCGCCCAGAGTAGGCATACGCAAGCGTTCCATTAGCCTAACGCGTGCGCTCGTTCAGTTTCAAAGAAAAAGGTAAACTCGCGCATCTCCTTTCGCGCATCTCCCGCGCATTTCTTGACAGTCCTTACAAACATATCCTCCAGTGCATCTCCCCCCGTGAAATCCTTCCCGCACAGTCCCTCCCTCCCGTGCAGTTCCATCCCGTGCAACCCCTTCCGCGCATCTCTTGAATCAATAAACTTTTATCATACCCATATAACCAAATATTGGCACAATGGCCGCATAATGCACGCACGCGTGCAATGGCATGCTGTCATGTGATGTCCAGATACTGCCGCACCTGACGAGCACAGTGACGGCACATTGCGCTTAACGGGCAATGCAGGTAGCATGCTAGCATATTGCAGGTCAAAATTTTCGGCATTGTGCATAAGATAACAAACAATACTTATCGTGCTAGCACCGTGCTAGCACTGTCTGCTTATCGATATAAAAGTGACACAGATTATAGTTGATTGTTAACTGTGTACTCATAATTTTAGATAATACAATTAACTTTATATTGTGTACATCCATATTTCAGATAACAATAAACTTTTATCATCTATTGTTCACACCTGTCCCTGTCCTATATATTCCATAAATAAGATATCTTTTGGACATCATTTATTCGTGCCGTTTAGGTGCCATTTTGTTAATCTTTTGGACATCTATAAGACATCTGTTGAATGACGGCCATTTATGTATAGCATTTTGGTATAGCAATTCGGTAACTTTACGTTGACCTATTGGCAGCTGATACAGGTTGACCATATGTTGCTAATTTGGTAAACGCTATAAGTTGCCTTACATAGTTAGCGTACGGACATCGACAGTTGTGGACATGAGATAAAATTTTGTTGTCAAAAAAGGAATCTTTTTAGCCAACTAAAAAGTCATCCCAGTCCTTTTTTGGTTAGCTTTTCGATATCTTTGGCGTATCATTTTGCTACCTGGGGAGATAGCAGCGCGTCGGTTTTTTTTTTCGAAATGGCCGCCATTTTGGGTAGGGGTATCATAGCGATTTAAAACTGATAGGGTTTCGTTTGTCTTCAAAAAGACCTCTCAAATAAGCCCCCACTTGACCCCTAGTATTATTTAAAAAATTTTATACCCTTCTCATCCCCGCGCACCTGGGCGGGGAGATGATCGGCGCCTGTCCCAAAAGGTAGCTTTTTTTAAATACTGAAATAGGTATTTCAGCCTTTTTCAATATTTTTATTTTTACAAAATATTTCCTAATTTCCATACTTTTGGTAAACCCTGTGTATCGCATATGGATTTCAAACTACATGCTAAGTATAGATATCCCGGTAGATATATGCAGGATCGGACGTGATGGTTGCGAACGTGGCGAATTCGATTATACGCGTCACAGCGTCGGCGAGTGCTAAATAAATCCCGGTTCGTGATCCGATGAATTTGAACTGATTTATACTTCCAAGCCATTCGAGAAAGGCTCAATGAGTCAATTAAAAATAAGACTCCCAAGACGGAATTGTAACAGCGAAGGAGAGGAGGGAAAAAAAAGGAAATTAACACGACAATCTTGCTTTGGTTGCAGAAATGCTCGGACTACAAGGCCTCGAAGGTGAAGACCTTCGTGAGGACTGAGCCGCCGGACACGCAGGTAACTAAGTCGGTGATCACCCTGCTGCTACACTACGGATGGAACAAATTCACGATCGTGACCGAGCGCGCCTGGTCGACGGTCGCTCGTTCGCTTCAGGAACAGGCGGCTAAGAACAATCTCACCGTGAACCATTACAAGACCGTCGAGGACCGGCACACGTGTTGCGAGGACAGACTGCCGTGCTGTCAAGTCAGCGTATGGTTCCAACTTATACAGGAGACGAAAAATATGACCCGCAGTCAGTCCACATTTCTTTACTTTTGCGCCGATTTGCGAGGGGCGATCGCCGAAGCTTTTTTATCGCGGTGGATCGAAAAGCCGCGATTAAATTTAAATATCTTGATTCCGGCTCTGACGATTCGGCGATCGTCTCTTGGGATCCGATTTCATCGATTCCAAGTTAAAAACTACTCTTGTGTCTATAGCGTATCCCAGACAACACACATCCCAGACAGCCATGTCCAAAATCTGGACGTATGACGTCTTTAAGACGTCTTATGTCCCGATTTGAGACATTGTGTTTACTGGGATATATGTATATTAATTGATTTAAACGAACTGTAAAGAACCTGGACAAGAGTTATTTTTAACTTGTGTGTGTTTTTATATACACAAAGAAAAATATACTGAAGAAAAGACTACAGATTTTGTCTGTATAGCAGTCTTTATAATAACTACTTTGTTTAAATAACAGTTACATAACAATTACCGTAATTTTTTGTTCCATTCACGACATATTTACGTTTATTATTTCAGTTTACATTTTCCTGGGCACGCCAATGTCACTGATAGATATGATGAATTCAATGCAAGGCCAAAGGCTCCTAGATAACGGGGAGTACATGGTAATACACGTGGACATGATGACGTATTCCCAACGTGAAGCACAGAAGTACTTGTGGAGTAAGTGAATCTAGCGAATCTTATCAAACGTTACGTTTATGTCGTGAACAGTAGCACCGATAAGCTGATTGCGCAATCTTGCACTATTTATAACGTATAAGCATAATATTACGAAACTAATTTAAATACTAATCTTTTAGTATTTAAAGCTAGATCCATTTTTTGCGGTAAACTTAAAGATTTGTTATTCAAAAATTTTACGTAACAACTAATGTCTATTTTGATTTCATAACAGTAATTTGTTATTATTATTGGTACAGAACCGGAGCATTTCGATCATCTGAAGAATTGTCTCGAGCCGAAGGATTTTCTGAAGAGAGCACGTTCACTGATGGTCGTCGTGTCGACACCGCCGACGCAAAATTACGAAGACTTTACTAAGAAGGTCCGACACTACAATAGCATAGAGCCCTTCAACTTCCTAGTTCCCGAGCTTCTGAGAAAGTATGAAAAGGTATTTTTAGATGTTAGATCAATCGTAAACGCTTATGCTGCGCAATCTTTATTACACACTTAATCTCCGTTTCAGTATGTGTCCATTTACGCTGCGTATCTCTACGATTCTGTCAAGCTATACGCGAGAGCCTTGGATCAGCTAATACGAGATTACCCGGATATCTCTGTCGAGGAACTGGCCAAAAACGGCACTCTTATAACCGAGATGGTTCTCAAGAATCGTACATATCAAAGTACGTGTAATAACATCAGATAGATGTAATCTGTATTAATAGGATTAATCTCAAGTGGTTCACACGATCTAATACTCGACCATTGATGATAAATGAGAGGAAAGCAATTAGATCGAAGATGAATCGATATAATTTCTAAGTGGGCCTCTTCCTTGCGTTTGTAAACATTGAAGATTGTCTAAATATATCTTTATTAAAATTTATCTTTATCGTTGCTAGGTGTGAGTGGGGCAACCATTAAATTGGATCCATCTGGAGACTCGGAGGGAAACTTTTCAGTGCTTGCTCTGAAAAAAGAACCGTTCCGTGTCCATAATTTCTCTTGTGACTACCAGATGATGCCTGTAGGCCAATTCCAGCAGGCTGACACTCTTCTAGTGAGTGAGTTATTTGTAGCGTTCGACAAATTTTTACAACAGCTGTCGAAGATAGAAGAGACGGTTATTCCATATTTAAATAATAAGGTTGTAAAAATTGAAAACGCTATAATAATGATTGAGCATACGATATAATTGCATGATACAGGTATACAAGTCTTGGCCAGGCGCTATGGATTGGCCCGGTAAAAATAAGCCAGAAGCAGAACCTGGTTGCGGTTTTCTCAATGAACACTGTCCAAAGGATGACACGCATCTCCGCAGTATCATCGTCGCTGCAGCACTGGCTGTTTTGCTGTTTTGCGCCACAGTAATCACTATGAGCATATATCGAAGATGGAAGATAGAACAAGAGATAGAAGGATTGCTTTGGAAGATTGATCCGAATGAGATACACGGTTATCCCCATCTTGATAATATGATGTCCTCCCCTAGCAAGGTAAATAGCGCGTGTGTTATCGTAATTGAGATAGACGGCAAAGTGCTCATTCGTATGTCGACCTCTTGATGCGTGATGTAAGAAATAAACATATTTCGATTACAGTTAAGTTTAGTTAGTGCAATGTCCTACGAGTCAAGATGCGGCGGCCAAGTGTTTGCGCAAACTGGACATTATCACGGTGTAATGGTACGGATAAAGGAGCTGAAATTCTCAAAGAAAAAAGACATTTCACGGGACGTTATGAAGGAGATGCGCATTCTCCGTGAAATTAGACATGGTAATCTCAACTCTTTCATCGGAGCCTGCGTGGAGCCGATGAGGATATTGTTAATTACCGACTATTGTGCCAAAGGAAGTCTTTATGTACGTCATAGCGTAATCACGGTGACATCCTGCTATTATTCATAGTATAGTGTATTATGTACAAGAACAGTATATTAGCGTGCATAAATAAAAGTTGTATACATAGCGTAAACGTATTCGCTTTTTTTAAAGTTCAAGTAAAATAGTAAAGAAAAAGAGTAAGAAAGAGAATCGAATATTTTTGTATAAATATACGTCGTACATTTTTCAGGATATCATTGAAAATGAAGATATAAAATTAGATGATATGTTTATTGCATCGTTAATTCACGATCTCATTAAAGTAAGTGTTCTTGAAATTAAATTATAGAAAAAATTGAACTATATTACGACTTTTAATACGGTTTTACAAAACAGGGTATGCTGTATATTCACGAATCGTCTCTACTAGTCTGTCATGGTAATCTAAAGTCCTCAAATTGTGTTGTGACGTCACGTTGGATACTGCAAGTGTCAGATTTTGGTCTTAATGACATGCGTCACTGTGCCGAATCTGACAGCATCGGTGAACATCAGTATTATCGAAGTATGTAGATATTTCTATCAAGTTGTATATTTCACATTGCTGTAATCGTTATTTTGACCAAATCATCTCGTTGCAGGCTTATTTTGGAAAGCCCCCGAGTTATTAAGAAACTCGCATGCTCCGATCAAAGGCACTCAGGCAGGAGATATTTATTCTTTCGCCATTATTCTATATGAAATTCTTGGACGCAAAGGACCGTATGGAAATATAAATTTGGAACCCAAAGGTAATTTTAAAGGATGTAACTGTATATATAATAAAGGGATATCGCAAATAAAATGTAACGATTGTATACGTTGATTGGTATTTAACTCGAAGATTACGAAAAAAAATTAATATGATTATTAAATAACTTGTGACAGAAATCATAGACCGAGTGAAAAGATTCCCGGAAGATGGTGAACCGCCGTTTAGGCCCAACTTAAACATACTCTCTGAGTCGAAAGGAAATTGTGCTGATTATGTCGTTAGCACTATTACGGACTGTTGGGCGGAAAGTCCAGAATTTAGGCCAGACTTCAAAACGATAAGGACCAGATTGAAGAAAATGAAAGCTGGATGGCATCGAAATATTATGGATCAAATGATGGATATGATGGAGAAATATGCGAGCAACCTCGAAGATCTAGTCACCGAACGTACGGGACTTCTCTTGGATGAAAAAAAGAAAACTGAAGATCTGCTTCACAGAATGTTACCCAAGTAAGTTTCCGCAAGGTGACGTGCTCCTCAATAAGAAATAGTGTGGTCGTAAAATTCCGGATAATGCATATAAACATACATTTACAAAATATTGTGTTGTTTGTTTTAGACCTGTTGCGAATTGTTTAACAAACGGTATTGGGGTAGAACCGGAAGCTTTTGATTCAGTTACTATATACTTCAGCGATATCGTTGGTTTTACTGCAATGTCAGCAGAAAGCACACCATTTCAGGTATATATTTTTACATACCGTCTTATAATTAGTAAAACAAAAATGTCATTTATGTAATCGATAATTGTGACGACAGGTTGTAAATTTCTTAAATGATCTATATACATTATTTGACCGTATAATCAGAGGATATGAAGTGTATAAAGTAGAAACGATCGGAGATGCATACATGGTCGTAAGTAGTATTTTTACCTTAGTGATTAATTACGAGAAAAAAATCATTTCTTAGTGTTCAATATTCTATTTAGGTTTCCGGTCTTCCAATAAGAAATGGCGATCAGCATGCTGGACAAATAGCATCAATGTCACTGGAATTACTTAACGCTGTTAAGCATCATACGATACCTCATCGGCCTCAAGAAACTCTGAAGTTACGTATCGGCATTCATACCGGTAAGAGAAAATGCATTTAAGAACACGTAATATATGTATATGTGTACGTATGTATATGCATGCATATGCATATGCATATACACATTGATTGATACACTACTTGATGATAACATGAATATAAAATTACAGGTCCTGTGGTAGCAGGTGTTGTCGGTTTGACGATGCCTAGATATTGTTTATTCGGGGACACCGTCAATACTGCTTCTCGTATGGAGTCTACCGGAGAACCGTTACGGATACACATCAGCAAGCAATGCAAAGAGGCATTAGATAAGATCGGAGGTTATAAGATCGAAGATCGAGGCTTCGTTGAAATGAAAGGAAAAGGAACAGTGAAGACTTACTGGCTCACGGGAGCTACTGTGACGCACAGAAAGAATATAGAGGTTTGTAATAAAAATGTAGAGTATTTTTTTATATGAATTATATAAAAGTATGTGTGATGTAATAAGGATGTAATAAGGATTCTCCAGAATTTAAAGATCTTGTCTTAGTAAACTCTTAAAAGTTTAATATTAAACCGTAAATTAACGTCAAGAATAAATTTGTATTAAATCTATTTTATATTAAAAGATACGTTATTTAAATATTCTTAAAAATTAATTAGTGTACCTGTCAAATTCTGAATCTACATTAAAGTTATCGCTAAGAAAAAGGTATTCTTTTATTATTCATTCTCAATTGACTTTTTCTCTCTAATGAATTGAATCTTCATGTTTCTACAGAACTGTAACGGGGATGAAGATCTTCCACCGCTGTTCTGCAGACCGCGAAAAAGCCCGAAGCTAAATCCAGACTCGCGATACGCATCACTACTAGATGGATTAGGTGCCGGTAGTCGCAGGCAATCATATGTACCATATCCAACAGCAGACGACGCTTCTTCGCAGTGTGGTGGATCTAGTCCAGTTCCGCGATCGTTGCACGCTCGCAAGCTCGAAAGATCTCCCCTATCTCTGACTGAAAGCGTCTCAAAGACCACACTTGATAATGTTTCAGTTCAGGAAGAAGAAGAGCAAAAGCGCTTAGATATCAAGTCAGTCGATGACTTGTTTATAAGCACAAGGCCAAAACTTAGAAAAAACGCGCGTGCATTATCTACCAATGCATCCTCGTCGTCATCGAGCGACAATCCATTCCAGATTTATGTTATACATGGATCCCGTTCACTTGATCCGCTTCCCGTTGATACATTGTCTAACAAACGGTTCTATTCACCGAACCGTTTCTGGAAGGAGAACGAGCGGATCAGTTCAAAAGCAGATTGTGCTGAAAAAATGCTGAATAACAACTATTCGAATGGTAACGTAATAATGTCTCACACCGATAATCCCCCGAATGAAGCAGATCCACTGTTAGGGGATGATGACAATGTGGACAAGAGAGAAATACAAGGGAAGCGTTCGCGCTCGCACTCGCTGGATCAAGTGGTATCTGCATCTAGCATGGACAATGTACCTGATAAAAAATCCTCCCCGCGAAAATTGTTAGAAATTCCGCCTGTTTCAACTATTATACAGATGTTCAACGGGAATGGATTGCGCAACAGCAATGTTTCTTCAAGAAAAGGAATATTAACAGGGTATGATAAGCAAAATGAACGCGAAAGTGTGGTCTAGTTTCGCATTCAAGAATTTTTTTTTTTTTTCTATGTGACGAACTAAGTAATAGAATCGCGAGAAATAGAATCACGTGTAAAACTATGCGCTGTCAGATGCATAAACTATTCGAAACATTACATTTACGAATCATAAGCATGATTTATTGTTGCCATCTTTTTTTCTAGCTTAGATATGTGCAATTTATATGTATATGAAAGTTACCGACTACACTGTATATATTTTTAATATTTAGGTATTTTTTAATTCTTCTATTAAGTGTGTGCATTGAGGCGACGTAAAAACAACTTTTACGTGATACAGGACTGCTCTTCTGTTCTTTTCTCTTTGTTAAGATTTTTAATTCGAATGTATAACAGCAAACTATTTTATAAAAATCATGACCAAAGTACACCACGGACACTTAATTCATCTGACAATTCATTTCGTTAGTATGAAAAAGGAAGTAGGCATCGCGTGTAGTCGATATCAGAATGGTTGACACTTTTATTTTGTAGGTAACTTTTATAATTTTATTTTTACGTGAATCGAGAAAATAATGATAATTATATTGAGATTTATATAGCAGTAAATCTGTAAAAGTTACCTAATAAACGAAAAATTCCTCGAGCATTCCAATATCGACTATACATAAACACGCGCGTATAAAATCAAATATGTAGCACATGAATGTATAAGACGTGTGTATGTGTATGTGTGTATATATATATATATATATATATATATATATATATACATATAAAATACGTATATTAGCACACATGTATATCTGTAATATCTGTATGTCTATACTTGTTCATTGAAGGAAATAAATTGTCCGTATGGCTGTGAGAAGTAAACTAGATTACAGTTAAGGTGCTTAAGTAATATATCATGTTGTCAAATGTATTTAACTAAATAATAATATATCAATGTGAAGATACAATGTAAATTAAAAGAATCATTACCTTCTATAAGTGACAATTAAAGAATCTTTTCGAAATATTGGCTATCTTCGTTAGCGTTGCTCAACTCTCACTTTTATCTCACAGGTACTTACAGTAAGATGCATTAATTTACTTGGTCCACATTAGTAGCCAAACTTATCAGCCGCTGGCTCGATATATACATCATATAAAACAATTATACATACTAAAATTTAACACAATGTTTGAAATAGAGGATAAAACAATGTTTTAATTTAATTTAATTTAAATTTCATATATATGTACATCTTGCTAAACATTGGATATTACATAATAAAAAAATTAACCAAACTAGTAAAAAAAATTAAGTAAAAAGAGAAAACTACTGAATTATTCTTCTCGTTATACATTTAATATAATATAAATATTATTTCGATGAAACCCGCGCGTGTGATCACTGGTCGTAATAGTAGTAGCCTGATTTATCGGCCCAGCGGCTTCGAATGGTAACGTAATAATTTCTCACATCGATGTGAGCCAGCAGCTGATAAGTTAGGCTACTAATGTGGATCGATAATCCTCCAAACGAAACAGATCCACTGTTAGAGGATGACAATAATGTGGACGAGAAATGATCCAGCGAATAAATGTACCTTATTGTTATGTATGACACAGAAACCCACCGCTGTCTTAATTAACTGAAATCGTTGTATTTACATATTTTACATATTATAAATTATGACAATCATATATCTCTACGATGCATCTCATGAACTAACGACGGAGTAAATTAATCTTGACCCTTGAGAAATTTTGACATGAAATCGGTCGGCTTCTTTTCCCAAGTTTCTTTCCAGTAATGCATAAGTCCTCCTTTAGTTTTCCATACGTTAGCTAACTCTTGCAACTCCATTTGACCCTGTTAAATTATACATAACTTCTGTATCAAAAGTAAAATGTAATTATTAAGGAGATTGGTTGCTCAAATCAATATGAAAATCAGAATTAGTTCAAATTTATGAAGGATAAGGAGGTTCATTGTACAAATAACGATTTAAAACCTTAAGAAACAGCTAATTAAATGCATTCCACATATTCATTTGCTAAAACTCATTTATTTCACACGCGACGAAAATACTTTTTCTCTGCTCTGCCACCTGCCCGCAATGTGACGGCAACCAACCTCCTTAAATCAGTACTAACGCAATTATATTTTTGTCGTGTAATAAATCACATGCATGCAATATTTATTTCAAATGTAAATAAAATTTTTTCAGTATTATATATATATATATATATATATATCTTGATTATTACATATACACAACTGAAGCTAAATAAACTGAAGCTAAGTTACTGATTTATATAAAGATCAGTTTTTATATTAGAGAGATTTTTATTCTTACCCTTATAATCTGTTTGTCTATAATTCTTAAATCAGTCAGATGAGCGTGACGCTTGAACTCCTCCCGTATTTTCTTCTTACATTCTGCTTCAGTTTTTGGAATATCGTAACTTAACACTGCAAAAAAGAGGTGAACGTGTTTGAGGATGCACAAGTTTCCAGGTTATGATGACGATGACAGTTGCGTACATGAACTTGGTACTTGACGGATCCATGCTTTGTACAACGTGAGCACTTTTCGGCGCGCATCTTCTCGATTAATGGACAGAATCGGCTTCACTTGGCGAACGACGGTCGCAGCTCGGCTGGCCATTTTGATCTATTTACAGTATTTACTTTTTTGTAGGACAACGGACGTCGAAACTCGAAACCCCCTGTACGCTACCGCCAGTACATCCATTTTCGAAATTGATACTACGTAGCCACGTTCATTTTCCGACACTGTCGGTAAAACATCATTTTGGTGCGCGTCCGCGCTACATTTGCAAAAATATGTATAAATATTTTTTATGCAATTTCCATCGTCGATACTGTTAGTCATTTCTTGAAGCTGCTTGTATCTTATTTGTTTATTTTTCTTTCTTTTATCGCTGTTTTTCCCTATTTCCTTTGATCCTTCTTCGATAAATTTTTTTTTATTCTTGTTCTATTTATCTCTTTAATCTTCGTTCTTCTATCCATTATTATGTCATCTCTTCTGTTATCTTGTCAATATATTTTTTGTAATCTTTTTTCATAATTTCTTGTCCGATTTTGCATCTCCTATTCCAGTGGTATTTTATTACTATTCTCTTTTCTGGAATATAAAAAACATATTTTTTCACTTTCTCCTCTTGAATCTGCTTTATCTTAATTATTTCTTTGACGAATGATAATCTTATAAAGGCTGAAAATATAAAGACTGAAAATAATGAAATGCCTCCCTTTTTTCCGGGGCATCATCTCTTTCATTAATTTATAATCATTTATATTATATTATATGTCACCAACTCGTTAATATTATTAATTTTGTATTACTGATGTGTATTTTATAAAACACTTTATACTCACAAAAGAGGACCCGTTTTTACCGGACCGGATCGTTGCAATTGAATGTACTTCGGCTAAACTTGAATTTTTTAAATAAAATTAAATTACATTTTCAATTTTAGCTAAAATTCTGTCCGATAAAAATGAGCCAACTTGTAGAGGCCCTCCACCACCCCCGCCGATTCCAATCAACGGTCCTCATTTCCTTGGATATAAGCTTTAGTTTTTTTTTCACACACACACTTTTTTAATACAATTTATACAATTTTAAACAATTTAATCTATGCTAAAATCTAATACATAATAAAAGCAATAAAATAATACATAATTATACAATATAAGAAAAAATTGTGTATAACATATAAGATAACTTATTAATTCTGGATTACACAAACGTTGAAAATGCGTATATACTAACACATCGTCCGTATTTTATAGCAGTACCTATAACTCAACAGTGTATAGTAATATTGATAAGTAACATCTAATTACGTAATATTTATTTTAACCGCCGAAAGAGATTTGACTAAATATTAAAAATATATGTATTGTTTAACTGCTTAAATATTTGACAAAAATAAATAAATACATGATTATACTATCAAAAGTGTTTCTCTAGGCATGTAAATATAAAATTAGTAACTTGTTTCTCCTTTCAACCTGAATTCTATTAAAAAATTTATTTATGTTCAATGCCGTAACAGATAGTCGTTGTAAGACTCAGGCGGAATAAAGAGACGTTTTCCACACCACACGATACTTGCCAATTGTCTATCCCTAATTAATAATCCTTACACAATAAAAAATCGTGTGTACATAGCGGTCCATATGTTAAAATTTTCTTGTGTTACCAAGATTTGATTATTATTTCAATGTAAAATTAACATACAACAGCTATGTTATTATTTTCTTAATAACATTTTTATGTGTTACATTTATGTCAACGTGATAACTTAGCACTTTATATATGTCATTTAGAAATTAAATATTATTTTGAGTTCTTTTAACACAATTACTTTAAAAAATCAACACGTCTTAAAGTTATTTTAACACATAAACAAAAGTTAAAGTAAATTTTCAAATAATCGTAAACTTTGACACACAAAATAATTAAATTTACTAAAATTAAATGTTTCTATTACACACAATTCAAGTAAAATCTTTAAAATAATTAATATTATGTGTTAATATAACTTAAAAAATAAAGTCAAAAGAACAAATATAAATGTAAAATATAATGTCAATTAATTAACATTTCTAATTTGTCAACAAGTAACACACGATGAATGAGTCATTTTAACTTAAAATTTAGAGTGGACTTTCTGGGACATGTAAAAAATGTTAAAATTACGTTTTATTTTTTACTGTGTATTATCCTGACATATTATCCCCGTGAGGTCTGCTCAGCAATACTCGCATGTAAGTATAAAATTAGTAGCTTACTTCCCCTTCCAACCTGAATTCTATTAAAAAATTAATTTGTGTTTAATGATATGGAGTAGAATATATGCCGGGTGTCCTATTTTGATTTACCCCTCCTCAAAAACTTTTTTATTTTTGATTTGAGAAAAAAATGCTTCAGACAAAAATTATTTGACTTGAAAAGGGACATATAATTCCGATGTGCGCCATATCGTAAATGTCGTTTTCAAGAAATTTTAAAGGCGACTAATTTCTTAGATAGAACTTGATTTTTTCCTTGAGATGAAAGTTGTAGATTTTATCAAGATGTTTTCAAAACACAGTAATAAAGCTCTCTTGTTAAGAATTTCTTGAGACATTTTAAATTTTGTCAAAATATTTTTAATATAAAATATGAGAAATATTTTATATTAATATCTCATAAAGTATTCACGCGGAAAAAAAGGATTTGCTACTATAGGGATAACTAACATTTTTTGCTGCAAGAGCTATAATTTAGCAATAGTAGCAAATTTTTTTTGCAATTATTACTTAAGTAGTAAAAGGTTCAGCAAGAATTTTTGTTATTGCAACAAAAAGTTTTGCTATTATTGCAAAATTAATAGCTCTTGCTGCAAAAAATGTTAGTTATCTCATATATTTCACGAATAGATTTGCTATAATAGCAAATCTTTTTTTTCCGAACTTTTCGATGACTGTACCTTGATACTTTTATATGTAAAATAATGAATAGAATTTAGATTGTAAAAAAAATTAAAAAATATTTTAAAAATTTGATTGCATTTTGTAGTCGTATTCAATTTTGCAAAAATACAAATGTATAAATTATTATTATTATTATATTATTCTGAGGCATTTTTTTCAAATCAAAAATAAAAAAAGGGTGTCCGGGTCCCAGCGAGACACCTTGTGGATAAGCTTATCGTGTGACCAACCAACCAACCATTGCATTGCACCAACCTAGGGACCCTCTCTAAATATAGAGGCTTGGGCAAGCAGCAATATACTCTCGGTGGGTTGCCATCCCCATCTACAATCTCCGAGAGGTGGCGATCGAAATCTGACAAAACCGTCTTTGGTCCTAACCGGATTTGAACTCGGTTCTCCGGCTCACTAGACCAGCGCACATATCTCTGCGCCACGATCGCCACACTCTCGATCAGTGCTCTTTGGAATTAAGTAGTTGTCTCCCGACAATACGATCCAAAATTTGATACTCTAAGTCAACGCGAAAACATCCGACTACCTACGGTTACAAGCTGAAAATTTTTGGACGGTTCTGTCCTTCACACACAGAACAAGTATCTATACAGATACAATCTGCCACAGCGATGTGTCGGAAACCGGTCTCGATGACTCGGTAGCATGTGCCCATGTGGTGGCATATGAAATGAATAGCACCCGTGCCGCACACAAGTGCGTGTCGTGTTCGTGAGCCGATTCTTTCGAGCTTTTTGCATCGTTTGGCCGGCTCAGCTCACTATGCTTCCCGATGCCGCACGAATCTCGCTTCGGTGAGCTTCTGCTTCGGCTATGTTTAATTACTGACTTATAATTTTAAGACAATGTTTTATACTTTAAGTTTTTGTCTGTAATAACGCATAATACTGTCTTGTGCCTCAAAGAAGGATAAAATAAGAAATTTAAAAAGAAAATATTTAATAATGTTTTAATTTAGAAAACTTCGTGTTATATACGCATTTCGATTTCGTGTAACCCAGATTACACAAATTAGACGTACAATTTTATACAATTACATTTTATACAATTTATACAACATTTTATACATTTTGTCAAAATATTTTTAATATAAAATATGAGAAATATTTTATATTAATATCTCATAAAGTATTCACGCGGAAAAAAAGGATTTGCTACTATAGGGATAACTAACATTTTTTGCTGCAAGAGCTATAATTTAGCAATAGTAGCAAATTCTTTTTGCAATTATTACTTAAGTAGTAAAAGGTTCAGCAAGAATTTTTGTTATTGCAACAAAAAGTTTTGCTATTATTGCAAAATTAATAGCTCTTGCTGCAAAAAATGTTAGTTATCTCATATATTTCACGAATAGATTTGCTATAATAGCAAATCCTTTTTTTCCGAACTTTTCGATGACTGTACCTTGATACTTTTATATGTAAAATAATGAATAGAATTTAGATTGTAAAAAAAATTAAAAAATATTTTAAAAATTTGATTGCATTTTGTAGTCGTATTCAATTTTGCAAAAATACAAATGTATAAATTATTATTATTATTATATTATTCTGAGGCATTTTTTTCAAATCAAAAATAAAAAAAGGGTGTCCGGGTCCCAGCGAGACACCTTGTGAATAAGATATACGTTGTGACCAACCAACCAACCATTGCATTGCACCAACCTAGGGACCCTCTCTAAATATAGAGGCTTGGGCAAGCAGCAATATACTCTCGGTGGGTTGCCATCCCCATCTACAATCTCCGAGAGGTGGCGATCGAAATCTGACAAAACCGTCTTGGTCCTAACCGGATTTGAACTCGGTTCTCCGGCTCACTAGACCAGAGCACATCTCTTTGCGCCACGATCGCCACACTCTCGATCAGTGCTCTTTGGAATTAAGTAGTTGTCTCCCGACAATGCGATCCATAGTCAGTTGAATGTAATCTTATTTACGAGTAGAAGTTAAACAGCCTAACGCTATTTGCTCAGTACCGCGAGACACTTTGCTTCCCGGGCACGTACGTACCGTAAAGAGCGATTGACGATCGCGAGCACGGCTTTAATGACATGACGTCGTTATGTGTAGAAGAAGGTTGTCAATGTTACACGTACGTGCCACGTGTCTGTTCGCCGAAATTAGAAGCGATTTGGGAAACGATATCAAACTGGAACGATTAGAACGTTGAATAATTATTTATAATTAGGGAAATTACATCTCACCTTTACGAGCAAACATTTAAAATTTATATTTTTGTTTAGCATCTTCAACGCACACTCGCACATTCCTCGCGGACGAGTAATGTAGCGTTAAACACAGAGTCGGGCCGACTAAAGACCGACTAAATAAAGTTTATGCAAATTGTCGTCTTCGGCCGCGGTGCTCTGCGGCGAGACGCATACGTCGCGATTGTATGTACGTGCTCGTAAAACAGCACGGGTAAATAATGAGGTGCGATAATGAGAAGCGTCACGTTTCAAAGAAAGTAGTCTCCTCGGCACGATATAGCTTCGCGTAGTCATCGCATCATCGCAATTGCATTTGCCTCGCGATTAAAAGGAATGGAGATCGGTCCTGCCTTTCTTGTCGATTATCGTCGGGCTTGATACCTGTTGATTTTCACGTGGCCAGTAAACGCTCCTCTATGTCGCGTGACATGTACTTCGAAAAAGGCGGGATCTCTCTCATCTTCGCCGATTAATTTCGCTTGCGCTCTCATTTGTACCTCTCTGCGATTCATTATCTCCGTATAAATTTTCCGACGTTCGTGCCTCTTTCTCTCCTTCCGTTGTTAGCTTTCGCGCTAAGTATTTCGCGGAAATACTTTGACAGCTGAGACAGATTCGCGGCAAACGGCGAGTCGAGCGATGTCGACGATGGTTCGCGATGGCATTGATTTTTGCGCGCGAAAGAGATTTTGCGACTGTTGAGAAAAAAATAATATTGATTCGTTACAGTACACAGTACAC
Source organism: Temnothorax nylanderi (assembly GCF_030848795.1). NCBI lineage: Eukaryota > Metazoa > Arthropoda > Insecta > Hymenoptera > Formicidae > Temnothorax > Temnothorax nylanderi. Next base: position 83,698 of record NW_027249475.1, on the reverse strand, counting down.
GTGTACACACACGGCACAGTTAGTAACAATGACGTAGATGGCAACGCGCAGAAACGATGATGGGTACTAACAGCTGTTACTTTATCTCTTTTTCTGTGAATGTCAACATTCGGGGTTTGTCATGTATAGTATACTGATACTTGCATCAGATATTTCTGCATTTTCCTTGCGAGCGACGCTCTGTTGAAAGTTTTGAACTCGTGACATCCCGTAGAAGATTTCACAGGTATGATAAGGAAAAAACGACTTTAGATACTACGAAAATATATAAGTTATAGCAGAAAAATTATTTATGTATGCACCTTCGATAATTTGTATTTGAATTTTTAATGCCAAAATATGAATCTAGTTCGATTAACTGGAATAATTCATCGTGGTAACGACCATTTCGAGGGAATAATCGAATCTCGATACGCAAGCCTAAAAGGCAATTTTGCGAGTCTGATTGGAGTCGTCACGTCCAAGGCGAGGAGATCCGAACGTGGAACGTGACTTGCTCGAAGAAGCCGAATTCGCTCGCCGGCCAAGCAAACCGTGCCGATGGAAATCAAGCTAAATGACAACGATGTCGGTCGTCGCGATCGAACGTGTCCATGCAATTGTAGCGACGAGTTTATTTTGAGCTCCCGGCCTAAGCACGCATATCTTATGTAAAGTAACCGCATACCCAGGTAGAACAGCAAGTCACAATAAAGTCAAAATGATGTCAAAATGACTGCAAAATGACGATTTTTGGTCATTTTACCATCATTTTACCATCATTTTACCATCATTTTGACGTCATTATGTGCGTGGACAATAACTCCGTTTTCGCCGCAGGTGTGAGTGAGCGAGCGAGCACGCGTCACGAGGAGATAGAAATGGCGTCTCGTCGCGTCGTTTGTCTTGACGTTCTGCGGAAAGAAATTTCTAAATTGCGTTGCGGACACGACGACCGATCACTTTTTCTCGAGCTTCGTTCTAGTCATCCGTACAAACCGCGAAAAATGTCAGTCGCGAATCGTGATGCTTCTCTCGATTCGCTTACGAGCGAATCTCGTTCTTCGCGGAAGCCAGCGCGCGACGCGTCGATCAAATCGCGGCGAATCGTCGTCATTCTTGTATGACATTTCCTCGAGTTTTTTTCACCAGCGTATTGTTTCCACAACGGATGAAGATAATTCCGTGTCTATAAATAGACGCGGTTGGCAGAAGGAGAGCCTAATAAAAGCACCGCTCTGGAAGCCGTAATGTTTATACTCGAGCGTGAAGTTAAAATAACGTCCAGTAATTATCGGCGATATTTAATATTAATACATCGAGGATCGGTCTATTAGTCATCTTGGATGTTCTAAAAATATCAATTTTAAACTGAAATAGATTAACTTCTCTCTCCTTTTCTCTCTCTCTCTCTCTCTCTCTCTCTCTCTCTCTCTCTCTCTCTCTCTCTCTCTCTCTCTCTCTCTTCTTTCTTTCTGTAGCTGTAACCCTCTTACGATTCTTAGCATTTTTTCCGGCTAAGGCTAGGCTACTATTCATAATTATATTTTAATTGGGGCTGACATATCTGATTGTTATCTGTAACATCAGGATGTAATTTCTATGTTAATCTCTGTTGAGTAATATCGTGTAAGAAATAACTCGTAAAACAATCTGTCTTTGACTTCCAGGTTATCCTTATAGTTGCTTAAATCGCAAACGTGGAATTGTCAAAAACTACATTTATTTCGATACCATAACAACATCTTTTTAAAAAAGGTAAAAAATGAGCGCCAAAGTGTTCGCACCTGTCAAAATAAGTATTGTGCGAAACATTGTTGTTTTAATCTATTTTTGCTATAAAAGTAGTGATATCAGATGTCGCGCAAACTGAGCATAAGTTTACATAGTAAAATTTAATTCTTTTATTGCACAAAATTTAATTCATCTATAATATTTAATAGAATAATAAAATATTTAACGCCAAAGAACTTGTTATTAAATAAGAAAAATTGTGTTTATCATGATATTTAATTCTTTGGTTATTATGCGTATTAAAATAACACATAATGTTTATGTATATGTACTTCGTATGTACCAGATAATTTAGATATATAGTCCTTGGTCATATTATTAAACGCACCTTAATTTTTTAGAATTTGTTGACTTCCCAGCATTAGCTTTATGATACCGTTCATTTATCATTGTTATAATTCAATCAAATTATGTTGTTTATGACGTGTTTCATTTGAAAATGTGTGAGAACGGATAAAGAAAAAAGTGGCAAAAGAAGTGATTACCACAATAACTCAGATGATTGATAAAATTATTTATATCTGGAATCATCACCCATAAATGCAAGAGACAGTATAATTATGCATTAATAGTATGCTAAGGCGTATCAAAACTTTAATAACTGCCGAAAGAGACTTGATTAAATATTAAAAAATTTTCCTTGAGATGAAAGTTGTAGATCTCATCAAGACACTGCAATAAAGCTCTTTTTTGTTAAGAATTTCTTGAGATATTTTAAATTTTGTCAAAATATTTTTAATATAAAATATGAGAAATATTTTATATTAATATCTCATAAAGTATTCACGCGGAAAAAAGGGATTTGCTACTATAGGAATAACTAACATTTTTTGCTGCAAGAGCTATAATTTAGCAATAGTAGCAAAATCTTTTTGCAGTTATTACTTAAGTAGTAAAAGGTTTAGCAAAACTTTTTGTTATTGCAACAAAAAGTTTCGTTATTATTGCAAAATTAATAGCTCTTGCTGCAAAAAATGTTAGTTATCTCATATTTAACGAATAGATTAGCAAATAGCATAATAGCAAATCCTTTTTTTCCGCACTTTTCGATGACTGTACCTTGATACTTTTATATATAAAATAATGAATAGAATTTAAATTGTAAAAAAAATAAAAAAATATTTTAAAAATTTGATTGCATTTTGTAGTCGTATTTAATTTTGCAAAAATACAAATGTATAAATTATTATTATTATTATATTATTCTGAGGCATTTTTTTTCAAATCAAAAATAAAAAAGGGGTTGTCCGGGTCCCAGCGAGACACCCTCTAGTGTTTCCAAAATACCAACCAACCAACCATTGCATTGCCCCAACTTAGGGACCCTCTCTAAATATAAAGAGAGCTGGGCAAGCAGCAATATACTCTCGGTGGGTTGCCATCCCCATGAGATCCGAGAGGTGGCGATCGAAATCTGACAAAACCGTCTTGGTCCTAACCGGATTTGAACTCGGTTCTCCGGCTCACTAGACCAGCGCACATATCTCTGCGCCACGATCGCCACACTCTCGATCAGTGCTCTTTGGAATTAAGTAGTTGTCTCCCGACAATACGATCCAAAATTTGATACTCTAAGTCAACGCGAAAACATCCGACTACCTACGGTTACAAGCTGAAAATTTTTGGACGGTTCTGTCCTTCACACACAGAACAAGTATCTATACAGATACAATCTGCCACAGCGATGTGTCGGAAGCCGGTCTCGATGACTCGGTAGCATGTGCCCATGTGGTGGCATATGAAATGAATAGCTCCCGTGCCGCACACAAGTGCGTGTCGTGTTCGTGAGCCGATTCTCTCGCGCTTTTTGCATTGTTTGGCCGGCTCAGCTCGCTATGCTTCCCGATGACGCACGAATCTCGCTTCGGTGAGCTTCTGCTTCGGCTATGTTTAATTACTGACTTATAATTTTAAGACAATGTTTTATACTTTAAGTTTTTGTCTGTAATAACGCATAATACTGTCTTGTGCCTTAAAGAAAGATAAAATAAGAAATTTAAAAAGAAAATATTTAATAATGTTTTAATTTAGAAAACTTCGTGTTATATACGCGTTTCGATTTCGTGTAACACAGATTACACAAATTAGACATACAATTTTATACAATTACATTTTATAAATTTTGTACAACAGAATGTAATGCTTTGTACATAATTCTTAACCTGTATTATTGCACTTTCATAGAAATAACATTCTTAAAATTATTAAATACATTAAATTCTTTTCGTCATCGAATCACCCCTCTTCATCCCTACCTATCCGTATCCTTACCTACCCGATTTTTATCTAGTTTTTACCCGTATTCCTACCTATCTACATGAATGATACTTTTACCTACCCGTGTCTTTATCCGGTAATCCTATATAGTTACGATCGTGATTATCCGAAATTAGAAAAGTGCGCGCGAATTTGGTTTTAAATCGGACCCGTTTAAGTTTTTATGGAAAGTTTAATTTACGCAGAATTAATTCGAATTTAATCTTTCGTAGTCACACTTTTCTAGAATCCCGCAATAGTCACACTGGGTCGTATTGACCCAGTCGATTTTTAATGGTTGCCATTTTAATGGTATCGGTCCGATCGGGTTCAAATAATTCTGGGACATACCTTGAACATTCTAGAATATAAAACAACTGCGGTTTTGTGAGAAATCAAATGGCAACATGTTGAAAAAAAATCGTGAACGAGTACATGATTAACGGTCTCTACCTATAGAGGATACTTCAAACTCTTGTAGATGGCGGACCAAGCCCCATTTTAGCTGATAATTAGATCCAAATGAAGGTGGGTCAAATTGACCCATGTTCGACTACGAAGGGTTAATTCGAGACGACATTAAAAGTAAGTTAGAGAGAGAAACATACTTTTCAGTACTCCTCTTTCTTAAAGTCAGGACCGTCTCTCCTCGTGTGCAGAGTGTGTGCCGCACACTCGGAAATAACAAAAGGATTACTTCAAACATATTTCACATAAGTACTTCACAATTATATTCTCAATGTTAAGCAAAAGTATACTACTGGTTGGAAAATTTCGCAATAGAAACGCGTGAATTTTTTTATAAGCAACGTTGCTTATATATTTCGCTCAAAAGACACAATTCAATTTTTTGAAGATATCAATCTACACTATTTTTTTCTTGAACACAAGGAAAGATGACTAACTCAATAATTTGGCCAGATCAAGGCCCCTCCGCCGAGTATGCTGGTTAGCAATTAACGTAGAAAAGAGCGACCTTTATGGTGATGAGCGACCTGAGTCTTGCTTCTTATCACTCTCCTTGAGATCAATCTGCGAAAGAAAGTTAAGCGATCCGTTGATATCGGCGGCCCGCTGCAGAAGGAAACGTATCCCGTATATTTTCCGGGCTGCTTCCAATAGTACCTAGTGATTTCGACAGCGAGTCAATAACATTTACCGTTTTTTAAAAGCAATTATGCAATTTCAGAATATTTATTTTAATTGATATTTATCATTATGTTTTATGCGAAATCAAAATTCGTGCGAGAAAATATAACGTTCTTCCATTATTACAAGATATATATGCATAAAACTTTCTATGGATTATGTTATATGATTAGAACAATATATGGATAGAACAGTTTTTATGGAAAAGTGATTACAAACGAGTACATTGAAGAATAATGAAATACATGTGCCTTCATCTTAACTTTAATGCGGGTATAAATAATTCTGGGGTACCAACTCAGTTCGAGACAAGTCGAACCCGATAACAGATTCTGAAAAATTTTCTACAGGAATATTTTACAATATATATCTTATCATTTACCAATTTCTTTATTACGTTTAAATTCAAGTTACCGATATTTCATAATCTAATATCAGGGTACCCATTCTTGTATCGAATTTTTCAAGTACCCGCACATTTTTTATTACATTCATGGATGTACGACAAAGAAAAACTTTAAACTTTTCTAAAAATTAATAAAAATTAAAATGTATTGAATATAAAGTATCACCCTTTGCACATGTATTTTATTATGGAAATATCTAACCTATTTAAATACTTAAAATGGTCTCTAAAAAGAGACCAGAAATTAAAGAAAAAAAAATACACGTAACTACATTCTTAAGTACGATTTGAATATGTCGACAAGAGCATGTAAAACGATTCTTGATTTGAATTTATTTTTTTAATAGTATAAATTTATCGTTATATCCATGCACATTTTACTATTAACAAGTTTCATTATCGAGACACTTTCCTTCCCGGGCACGAGAAGCCAGCGCGCGACGTGTCGAGTAAATCGCAGAGAATCGTCGTCATTCCTGTATGACATTTCCTCGGGTTTTTTTTCACCAGCGTATTGTTTCCACAACGGATGAAGATAATTCCGTGTCTATAAAATAGACGCGGTTGGCAGAAGGAGAGCCTAATAAAAGCACCGCTCTGGAGGCCGTATATGTACTCGAGCGTGAAGTTAAAATAACGTTCAGTAATTATTGGCGATAATTAATATTAATACATCGAGGATCGGTCTATTAGTCATCTTGGATGTTCCAAAAATATCTATTTTAAACTAAAATAGATTAACTTCTCTCTCTCTCTCTCTCTCTCTCTCTCTCTCTCTCTCTCTCTCTCTCTCTCTCTCTCTCTCTCTCTCTCTCTCTCTCTCTTTCTGTAGCTGTAGCTCTCTTACGATTTCTAGCATTTTTTTGGCTATAGGCTACTACTCATAATTATATTTTAATTGAGGCTGACATCTGATTATTATCTGTAACATCAGCATGCTTTTTTATGTTAATCTCTGTTGAGTAATATCGTATAAGAAATAACTCGTACAACAATCTGTCTTTAAATTCTAAGTTATCCTTAGTTTCTAAATCGCAAACGTGGAATTGTCAAAAACTCTACATTTATTTTTATACCATAAAAACATTTTTTAAAGAAAGGTAAAAAATGAGCACCAAAGTGTTCGCACCTGTCAAAATAAGTATTGTGCGAAACATTGTTGTTTTAATCTATTTTTGCTATAAAAGTAGTGATATCAGATGTCGCACAAACTGAGCATGAGTTTACATTGTAAAATTTAATTATTTTATTGCACAAAATTTAATTCTTCTATAATATTTAATAGAATAATAAAATATTTTACGCTAAAAAACTTGTTATTAAATAAGAAAAATTGTGTTTATCATGATATTTATTTCTTTGGTTATTATGCGTATTAAAATAACATATAATGTTTATGTATATGTACTTCGTATGTACATACCAGATAATTTAGATATATAGTCCTTGGTCATATTATTAAACGCACCTTAATTTTTTAGAATTTGTTGACTTCCCAGCATCAGCTTTATGATACCGTTCATTTATCATTGTTATAATTCAATCAAATTATGTTGTTTATGACGTGTTTCATTTGAAAATGTGTGTGAACGGATAAAGAAAAAATTGGCAAAAGAAGTGATTACCACAATAACTCAGATGATTGATAAAATTATTTATGTCTAGAATCATCACCCATAGATGCAAGAGACAGTATAATTATGCGTTAATAGTATGCTAAGGCGTATCAAAACTTTAATAACAGCCGAAAGAGACTTGATTAAATATTAAAAATTTTTCCTTGAGATGAAAGTTGTAGATCTCATCAAGACGTTTTCAAAACACTGTAATAAAGCTCTTTTTTGTTAAGAATTTCTTGAGATATTTTAAATTTTGTCAAAATATTTTTAATATAAAATATAAGAAACATTTTATATTAATATCTCATAAAGTATTCACGCGGAAAAAAGGGATTTGCTACTATAGGAATAACTAACATTTTTTGCTGCAAGAGCTATAATTTAGCAATAGTAGCAAAATCTTTTTGCAATTATTACTTAAGTAGTAAAAAGTTCAGCAAAACTTTTTGTTATTGCAACAAAATGTTTCGTTATTATTTCAAAATTAATAGCTCTGGCTGCAAAAATGTTAGTTATCTCATATTTAACGAATAGATTAGCAAATGGCATAATAGCAAATCCTTTTTTTCCGCACTTTTCGATGACTGTACCTTGATACTTTTATATATAAAATAATGAATAGAATTTAAATTGTAAAAAAATAAAAAAATATTTTTAAAATTTGATTGCATTTTGTAGTCGTATTCAATTTTGCAAAAATACAAATGTAAAAATTATTATTATTATTATATTATTCTGAGGCATTTTTTTCAAATCAAAAATAAAAAAAGGGTGTCCGGGTCCCAGCGAGACACCTTTTGAACAAAGTATACTGTGTGACCAACCAACCAACCATTGCATTGCCCCAACTTCGGGACCCTCTCTAAATATATAGAGAGCTGGGCAAGCAGCAATATACTCCCGGTGGGTTGCCATCCCCATGACATCCGAGAGGTGGCGATCGAAATCTGACAAAACCGTCTTTGGTCCTAACCGGATTTGAACTCGGTTCTCCGGCTCACTAGACCAGCGCACATATCTCTGCGCCACGATCGCCACACTCTCGATCAGTGCTCTTTGGAATTAAGTAGTTGTCTCCCGACAATACGATCCAAAATTTGATACTCTAAGTCAACGCGAAAACATCCGACTACCTACGGTTACAAGCTGAAAATTTTTGGACGGTTCTGTCCTTCACACACAGAACAAGTATCTATATACAGATACAATCTGCCCATGTGGTGGCATATGAAATGAATAGCTCCCGTGCCGCACACAAGTGCGTGTCGTGTTCGTGAGCCGATTCTCTCGCGCTTTTTTGCATCGTTTGGCCGGCTCAGCTCGCTATGCTTCCCGATGCCGCACGAATCTCGCTTCGGCTTCGGCTATGTTTAGTTACTGACTTATAATTTTAAGACAATGTTTTATACTTTAAGTTTTTGTCTTTAATAACGCATAATACTGTCTTGTGCCTTAAAGGTGCCCCCGCACAATGAAAAATATAAGGAACAATAAGGAACAGATATTAGCGATTAGAAATAAGAAATCAGGAATAAAGCTGGTGTAGCATTAATACACGGCTTCCGATAGGTTAACAATCTATTGCCTGTGTTACTCCCTGTTTCTGTTGCCTGTATTTTTTATCGTGCATCCAACTTTATTCTTGATTCTTTAGTTTTAATATAAAAGTAATATTAGCAGGTATTACTATATTAATGGGCATAAATTTTTTGAACTTCGAGTAGGAAATATTATATGCTGTTATATGCTTTTATTACGATTGTTTTGCAGTCTAGCGATTAGGCATATTAATACTATACTCTTGGGAGATATCCGCGATATTCGTGACCTTCGAAAATACGATCATTATTGCTCTCGCGCTTGTCCGCGCGATAGGTCTTGGCCGAATAAATATTGCGAACTATGCGTTTTAATTTATAAATATGCGTTTTAATTTATAAATCGTCAATGTGCTAAAATGCCGAATCTACGCGAATAAGTTTTTTTTTTTTGGGAAGGGGAGCCCAAATCTTCCGATAATTTAACTCCGTAAACTTCGAAACTGAAATATCGACTGGGTCTTGAAAGACCCCCACGTGGTCTGCGAAGGGTTAATATATTTTTTAAGTTATAATACTTCTGTAACCTCGTGCCTATTTTTTGTAAATACTTTTTTCTATTGTCAGTTGACGCAATTTTAATATGTACGGTCAATGGGATGGCCGCTCTCCAGGTTCCTCTTTGTTCCATATTATAGATCGATAATTACTATTGGCTCAAACTGCTTTATCCATATATTCATGTTGTGCTTATAGTCAGTCATCGCTAGATGGACCTGGATGAACTGCAAATTTTTGCATGAAAGCATTGAATATAACCTATTTTACCTTGTTGCATATTATTGCTTATTATTACGGAGCAGTGCGGAGCAGTCAATCTGCCAGAAGACCGGCGTTGTATCATATCGTATTTTCCGAAGAATTGTTTACAATTGTGGTAAGTATTGTACCACGTGCACACAGAGTGATATCAATAATATCAAAATACTTTGTGAGATATCCTTTACTCTTTTGAAACAGAATTGTATAATCTTGCACATAGAAACATCTTTTCTCCATATATAATGTTGATGTGTCTTTTATTTTTAATGCATTTTATATCTGTATTCTGTGTCCTTTTTCTATTTTTTTTTTTGTAGAAAAATGGTGGTACGGCAATATCAGGAGGAGCTTAAATATTTGGAGAAAATAAATGAATGTTGTTGGAGAATCAAAAAAGGCTTTCAACCTAACATGAAGGTAATCTTTTTTTCTATTGTATGTAGAATGTAGGAGCAAAATAGACATTTAAGAAGTATATATAGATGCCAGCCATTTTATAAAATTGAATGCTCATTGCTACCCTATTATTTATAGTTACGCACTTATTTTATCATATGAATAAATTGTGATTCAAGGTTGAAGGAGTGTTTTATGTGAACAACACGTTGGAGCGTTTGATGTTTGATGAGTTGCGCAATGCATGTCGGCCAGGTGCAGTCGGAGGTTTCCTTCCTGGGATGAAACAGATTGCTAATGTGGCAGCTCTGCCTGGAATTGTATGGAGATCTGTCGGTTTACCAGATGTACACTCTGGATATGGCTTTGCTATTGGTAAAATATATCATCTTCTGTTTTCTGAAATATTTTTCAAACATGTAGACTCCAAGATACTTTGTGATAATTAACTATGTCAAATGAATAAAAAATAATAAATAAATATTATTACATTCAGGTAATATGGCAGCATTCGACATGGATGATCCAAAGTCAATTGTATCGCCTGGTGGTGTGGGCTTTGATATTAATTGTGGTGTCCGTCTATTACGAACAAATTTATTCGAAAAAGACGTTTTACCAGTGAAAGTAAAATACCGATATTATTTATACTTTTTAATAATTATTTTTATATAATTTTATGTATATTGTAAAATAATAATGTATATATCTGTTGTATATATAATAGTATAAAAAAAATACTTTTCTATAGGAGCAACTTGCGCAAAGCATGTTTGATCACATCCCAGTTGGCGTTGGATCTAAAGGAATTATACCTATGAATGCACGAGATTTAGAGGAAGCTTTAGAAATGGGAATGGATTGGTCTTTGCGGGAAGGTGAGGAGAGAAAATATTATGATGAAATAAAAGTATTAATAAAATAAAAATATCTATACAAAATGCACTTAGGTTACATTTGGGCTGAGGACAAAGAACATTGTGAGGAATATGGAAGGATGCTTAATGCCGATCCATCAAAAGTATCAATGAGAGCTAAGAAACGCGGACTTCCTCAAGTACGACATAACAAATGTTTAGAAAATTGTATTGTTTATAATGTTTATATATTACAAATATGTTCTATATTAGTTAGGTACATTAGGAGCTGGGAACCATTATGCGGAGATTCAAGTTGTAGATGAAATATATGATAAATGGGCAGCATGTAAAATGGGCATTGAAGAGAAAGGACAAATTTGTGTTATGATCCATTCGGGCAGCAGAGGGTTTGGTCATCAAGTTGCTACAGGTTATAAATTATATACGTTTTTTCGTTTCTCTCTCTTTCTCTTTTTCTTTCTCTTTGATTTCTAGAAACTATTGTAAAAATTATATGATGTTTTATATAATGAAATAACATTTCAGATGCCCTTGTACAAATGGAAAAAGCTATGAAGCGTGACAATATTGAAACCAATGACAGGCAGCTTGCATGTGCTCATATTAAATCTCAAGAAGGTCAAGATTATTTAAAAGCGATGGCCGCTGCTGCCAATTTTGCGTGGGTTAACAGGAGTTCTATGACATTCCTTAGCCGACAGGTACTTTATGAAGAAGTACCTTATAAAGAAATATATATAAACGTTAATTAATAGAATACAAAATAGTACAATATGCTTTTTTAATAGGCATTTGCAAAACAATTCAACTCATCTCCCGATGATTTAGATATGCATGTCATTTATGATGTGTCTCATAATATTGCCAAAATAGAAGAACACATAGTTGAAGGAAAACAGAAGACACTTTTAGTTCATAGAAAGGTAAGCGTTTATGACACATATATTACAACTGAATAATAACTTAATTTTGATACTGATGTAAATATAACACAATTCTTATATATACGTAATAAAAATGTATTTTGTTTAAAGGGATCAACAAGAGCCTTTCCACCGCATCATCCTTTGATTCCTGTAGATTATCAGTTAACAGGCCAACCAGTTTTAATCGGTGGTACAATGGGTACATGCAGTTATGTTTTAACTGGTACAGAACAGGGTATGAAAGAAACGTTTGGGTCAACATGCCACGGTGCTGTAAGTATAGGGATTGTATCAATTTTATATGTCATTTATATATCCATCTTTAATTTACAACTTTAATTCTACAAGTAATACGCTTATATTATATAAGTAATGATGTAAAAGTCCCCTATACACAAAAAAATATTGTACAGGGTCGTGCTCTTTCAAGAGCGAAATCACGTAGAAACTTGGATTACATGCAAGTTCTGAACAAATTGGAAGAGTTAGGCATATCTATTCGGGTTGCTTCACCGAAATTAGTCATGGAGGAAGCACCGGAGTCCTATAAAAATGTGACAGATGTTGTTAATACTTGCCACGCAGCTGGAATTTCCAAGAAATGCATTAAATTACGACCAATCGCGGTTATTAAAGGATAATATACAACAAAATATTTTCACTATTCTTTTTATGAATAGCGTATAACAAATGCATTTGTCAAATAATGTTAGAGTTAAGATATCGGCCAATAAAGCTCGAATTGTATGTAAAATTATTTATATAACATTACATTTGTTACAAATTGTGTAAAATATACTAAGCGATATAAAATTCTATAAATATTGATATTATTAGCTTTCTCATTTCATATAATAAAATAATGCTTAATGTAAGCTTGTTGTAAATTATATCTAATGATATTATTATGAAACATCTTATACATATATGTATATGTATTATAAAGAGTAAGTCACTGAAATAAATTCATGAATCAAAATTATATTTTATATATGTATTTATTTATACGTCACAAACTATAACGAAGGAAGAAGGGAAAAAAATAACCAAAATTTTTAAAAATATTTCGTTAGCGTTTTATTAGATAAAATGTACAATTACCTATTTTCGCAATAAGAAAGCTATATTAGACTAATTCGTTGACTTTACACAGGAATTAAATTCGCAGCATTATATTTAACAAATCCTCCACTGACTAGAGAAAATAATACAGGAAAAATGCACGAAAGAGAGATAGTCCCGTGTTTTTGCTTGCAAGTAGATAATGGAAGCAAACCATCACCATAAATAGTATGTATATATCATGACTCGTAATGTATAACAGTGACTTATTGTTTGAACCCTTGAAAAGAGAGTACAAAGAGACGAAGTGATAGTCATTGGAGGAGTTGTATACAGAAATACAAAACCGACCAATAGGACGAATGGTCTGAGATGCATTCCACGAGAATTATAAAAAATTTATGTTATTTATAAAATATTACTCTAAGGGACTTACGATAGGTGATAGTCAGGAGAAGGTTCAGCTACAGATTCAGTAGTGAACAAGGGGTTTGGGAACTCTGGTGGGTGTGGCAGTGGTCCAGCAGTCTTTGGCTGACGTCGATACGCCATAAGCCAGCATGACACAGCGATAGCTACGGCAACCAGTGCTAAAAGCGCCGTAATTATTAATGCTATGATAAAGCCGACCATAGAAACACAGATATCTTCCACTCTTTGGGCTGAAGGAGCTGAAATGTAGCAAAAAGAGCAAGAATGATTACTTCCTTTATTTCAATACGCTATACGTTGTAATTCCTTTGCGCATGCTATGCCTTACCTTCAGCTGGATCTGCTGTATACCTCTCCTCTCTCCTTTCCAGAGTGAATATTAAGTTCGATTGAATAGTTATCTCTTCACGAAGTTGACCTTCATATCCATCAGATACACTTAGAGATGTGTCATTATTCTCGGAATCAACGTCTCTGCGACGACGACCGAAGGCGTTATAACCGCGACAATTTACCTGTTAATAGAAAAGATACACGTTACGTTTTTATTTTAAAAACATTAATATTTTTATTGTCGGAATTTGCATTTTGGCTCATGCGTATAAAATGATTGCAAATTATGAATCGTAAGCGAATACTCACAGGTTGACAGCGTCCGAAGCACACGCGTATATTGCACTGGAATCTTATATTGTCGCTGCTGGGGAACTTGAACGCGTTAAAGCTAGCCATTAACGATTGAGTCTCAGGATTTTGTTCCCATTCTCCGAATATCGTTGGATCTGTCGCGCAACCATTCTCGTCCGTTACGATGTACTCGTTCTCCAAATTATCTTCCATAGTTTTAGCGACGCAATTTCGCGCGAATCCACCATAAATAGCTGCAACATATTATTGTTTATTTATCGTATCTTACAGCAAAAGTAGCCTAGTGCTGGAATAGTAATTAAAAGCACATACGAAGCGTTGCTATAAGTAAAATTCAATACTTACTTGAAGGTTGAACTTCCACTTGGAGCATTAAATTATCCCCAATTTCGGCCGAATTAATTTCATTTCCATTCTGTGCAACTATTTTCATTACGCATATAGGTGGTGGGCCGGTGTTAGCAATTGTTCCAGCAGTCGTCAACATGGAGACATTAAAGCCGAGGGTAACGTTTTGTTCTCCAGTTTGATATATACATTTAATATGATAAGCCTGTGCTTTGTATGTCATCAATTTCGGATGTTTCTGTATAACAAGCACGAAGCTAGCCTGTCCCTGAAAGATGAATCAAAATAATGTAAATATCTTTTGTGTGTGATACAATAAGCCATTGATACAATTAAAATACAATGCTATTCAACTAACATTCACGTGTATAAGTCCACAATTGCCAAATGCAACTTTGAACGTCTCTGTTTTGTGATCAGTTTCGGCCGGTATCGAGACAACTCGTCTGCACTGTTCGTCTTTGCTACGTCCTTTAACGTACAAAACCCCGTCAAAGTCTTGATCCTGCAGATGTATTACGACCTGTACTCCATCCGACAGGCAGCTCACGTCCATTTCCGGTCTAGGAAAATCTGTTCGGCCATCCTTTCTGTCGTCTGAAAAATGGAAAAGATATGCATTAAAAGGATTCCTCAAACATTTCGTATCGATTAACTTGTCATTATTTTAAAAAGACGCAGTTCTTGATAAAAAATAGGTTGAAAATAACAAACTATATCCTGTCTTATCTGAAACCTTATGTATCAAATCTTATGAATATTTGCAAATTAATAAAGAAGACTATATGCTTATCACTAATCCCTCCAACCCGCCCTTTCGTGTCCCACGAGTTTCTAACAGTCGTTTGTTCCGGAAAACAAATGATCGTCAATGATCGCAGCTCATTTGTTCTTGAAACGGCGAACAATCAAAATTTCGGTGGGACACGAAAGTGCATGGTTGGAGGATTACGTCAGTGTTGTGTGAAAGGTAAGTGAGAATTTTTTTCGATAAAAATGTATTTTTGTGTATAATTTAAGCGTATTTAAAATATTTTTGTCGTTAAAAAAAATTTAACATTCCACAGGGGACTATTATGGCTCAGAGGCAGGTGGAAGAGGTAGGGAGGAGCTACGATTATAAAAAAATTTTAATTTTTTTACATAAAAAATATCTGTCACACTTCAAATTCGTCTTTTCTTATTCAGAAATTCTTTTTCTAGCATTCTTTAAGTCCTTAAAGTCCTTCTGTACCATTTAAAAATTACCAAATTTGCGGCAACGAAATTAAGTATTCCTATTTAATTAATAAATATCTCATATTTTTTTCTCATTCGCACTACTTTTAGCTTTAATTTGCGTGTTTGATCATTAAGCTTCGTCAATTTGTTCGTGAGTTATGATTTTTTAAATAAAACGAGTCGTAACGTGTGTTTGTCAACATATAATTGTTGTAAAAAAATATTTTAATAAATGATTTCCAAATGTTCTTTACATTGATTTTTAGTCGAAGGTACAAAGATATTATAATAATTTTGGGGGAATTTTTCAAAGCTATTAACATTTTGAAAAACGCGTGGGATTCGAAAGTGCATGGCTGGAGGACTGATGTGCCAGAAAATACGTTGGAGGGATTAGTGTTATTTTTGCAAATTTTCAACGTACAGCATTGGGTGTACGGATTGCCCAAGTAACCATTGACGCAGATGCAAACAGCTTGGTGTCTGGTAGCGTTGCAAAGCGCGTGTACGCCACACTGTTGCTTCTTACAGGGATCTTGACAAGTATGAGTGACTTTATCGCAGTATCTGTCATCGGCGCAATCGTCATTACGTCTGCATTCGATTATACCAACTGAAATTAACCGCGACGATAGATTAGCGAAATCATGTGAGAGGGGAAACATCCCTTGATCGATATATGAAATTAAACGGCCGGCTTACTCTGTCTGCAATATCCATGTGTGTCTATTCCATATCCGTATCGCGTCGGGCACACGCAGCGACCGTATTCGTCTATGCTGAAGCCCTTTTCCAAGTCGCACACGCAGTAGCCTTCCTCGTTTATCACCATGTTAGACTGTCTGCGACAAGGTATGCAAACGTCGTTCGCGTCCTTACCGAATCCAAGCGGGCAGATGCAATTGCCGTATTCATCGCGAATCTGGCCCTTCCCGAGCGGGCATATTTCCGCAGGAACTGGATCGCAGCGAACAATCGCGTTTCCACGGTATCCTGGGAGACATTCACATATCATGGTTCTGATCGGACTGGTGTCCAGGACTTTACATTCGGCGTTAATGCCGCACGGTGCGATCTTAGTGCACGGATTGATGCATTGTCCGTTGAAACACGCGGTCTGGGATGGGCATTCGTTGTCTGCCTTGCATTTCTCCTTAACTATAAGAGGAACAAGAGATTAAAATCGAAGGATCAATTATATATTGATTTGAATGAAGACAAAGCGGATTTTATCTTCTTACCTTTAGTACATCCTGATTTAACATCGCCGACGTAGCCAGGCGGACAAGCACATTCCACAACGTGATTGTAAACGTTACAGTCCATAGTGCCGGTACATGGATTCTGTACGCAAGGATTTTCACAACGATTGTTGATGCAAGCCTTATTGGTAGGACAGTCAGAGTTAGATCTGCATCCTAGTAGGACGCAGGAGACCCGCGGATTGCCACCATAGCCAGGTGAACACTCGCAGATAGCCTTGTGATTAATGCCGTGGCACACGGCGTTCTTGCCGCAGGAAGCCAAAAACGGCGAGCACGCCGGCACGCAGTTGCGTTGGACACACGCGTGCGAACCGCTGCAATCGCCGTCCGTTCTGCATCCTGCAACTAAATATCAAAATACAACATTATTTTACACAATAATTGATATATAATTATAATTAAAATATAAGACTTCCTGATGGAAATATTTTGCTGAAAATACTATGAAATCGATGAAAAGTGAAATAAAAGTTATTGAAAAATTTTATTGAATATATTTCAAAATTAATTATAATTTTCCTTATGAAATATAGTGTAATACTGTGAAATATAAGGAAAGTTAAATTATACTATTAAAAAGTAATAAAAAAATTTTTTTTAAATATTAGATATAAAATTTATTGAATTTAAGTAAAACTGAATTTTTACTGAAATATTGATAAAATAATAATAAAATGGGGTCAATTAAGAGAGAATTTTAAATGCATTTCAGTAAAATTTCATTATATATTTTTATTATATATTTTCAGTAAAATATTTCCATCAGAACTTTCGCAAGTTTTACTAACGTGCATTAAGGCAAAAGAAATGGCTTTCTCTAAGCGGAAACTTACCTCTTGTACAAAGAATATCAGGATTTCCGTCGTATCCCAGCGTGCATGAGCATATCGGCTTGTGATTGATGACATTGCAAACCGCATTGGGCCCGCACGCGCAAGGGTCCCTGCAGATCGCGTTCACGCAGGACCGTTCCGAGGGACAGTCGTCGTCCTTGGTGCACTCGACCTTCAGGATCGGCGTGGTGGCCCGGCAAGTGCCGCTGCCGCTGCTGACGTACCCGCTAGGACACACGCATACCATGGTGCGTATCGGATGCGTCGGCAGGACACGACACTCGGACGGTTCGGTGCACGGTTGTATAATCGGACATGGGATCTGGCACTTGTTGCTCAGACAGGCGAGTGAGTCCGGACAGTCACTATCCTCCCTGCACTCGGGCCTGACTTCCGGCTGGCAGTTGACGTACGGGTTTCCGGTGAAGCCCGACGGGCAGCGGCATATCGGCAGGTGGTTCAAGACCCTGCATTCCGCGCGAGGCGAGCAGGGATTGTCATGGATGCAGGGATCGATGCACTGCATATTGATGCACGAGTGATCACCCGGACAATCGCCGTTGCTGTAGCAGCCGATCACGCGGCAGCGATCCAGAGGATTGCCGTGATAGCCCTTGCGGCAGCGGCAGTCGGCCACGTGGTTGTTCGGGAAGCACTCAGCATTGGCGCCGCACGGGTCCTTGACCAGGCACGGGTTCACACAATTGTTATTCTCGCAGGTCTTGTCGAGCGTGCACTGGCTGTCGTGCCGGCACTCGACGGAGTAACAGGCGATTTCAGGATTGCCTTGGTAGCCCTGCTCACACGAGCAGATCGGCTTGTGGTTCCTCACGTAGCAAGCGGCGTTGGTACCGCAATTACACGGGTTGCGACATTGCCTGTTGATGCACGCCTCGCGATCGCTGCAATCGTCGTTCGTCGTGCACGTTCCAATGACCGTCAATTGTACTACAAAATTGGAATAAATTATGAATTATGGATTATTTTCAAACATTTATATTATTTCTGAAATTCAAATGGTATTTAGCTCCGCTTACTTGGTCTGCATACACCGTCGACGTCGGTGATCCAACCCTCCGGGCAAGTACAAATCATGGTCCTTACAGGAACCGTATCGAGAACGTCGCAACGAGCGTTCTCTAGACACGGCTTGATGACCGGGCAAGGATCGATACACTTTTCCCGGATGCACACCAACTTATCCGAACAGTCGATGTCAACTCTGCACTCCGGCTCGAATTCCTCTACGGCATGTCGCTCGCAATAGGAGAACGGATTGCCCAGCGGAATGTTTTCAGGGCAACGGCAGGACGCAACGTGATCCTGGACGTAGCAAACGGCATTTTGCGCGCAGAGCGAATTCTCGGCGCACGGATTTATGCAGCGGCCATCGTTACAAGCCAGATTATTGGGACAATCGTGGTCAGTGTTACATTCGACTCTCTGGCAATGAGCCTGCGGATTGCCGTAATAACCCGGACCGCAACGACAAGCCGATCGATGATTCTTGCCGTAGCATTCTGCGTTGATGGCACATTTGTTGTCCAAGATGCAAGGGTTCACACATTGGCCGTTGTAGCAGGTAGCCGCGTAGTCGCACTCGCTGTCAGATTCGCAGTCGACTGAAATAGACAATCGCAATTAGAAATGCGTTAAAAATTGAGGGATTCTTGTGATATGAAGTATACACTGTTAAATATTAAAGGACGAAATTTAAACCAATACTTTGAGTTAAATAACATTTTATTATTTTTAATTACCATGTGTGTCAAAATTTATTATTTTAACACAAAACAGTATTATTTTAACTTTATTGGTTTAGTTAAATTAATGGCATATTGAGCAGGAGCAGTGGCAATCTATAGGAATGATTCAAATGACTCAAAATGAGTATGATTTGACTACAAATTTAACAGTGTACTGTTAACATTAATAACTTCACTCGCTGTACAAAGAAGATAGAACAAATGCTACTTACGCTTGAAGCATCCTAACTGAGGGTTTCCAGAGTAGCCCGGTGGACACACGCAAGAAGGATAATGATTTAAGACGTTACACTTGGCGTTGGGTCCGCAGTTGCAGGGATTAATGCACGCACTATTGACGCACGCATAGTTTCCTGCACACTCGCTATTCGATACGCACTCGGGCGTGATCTCCGCTGCGATCAAAAATATCGTAATATGAAAAAAAAAACTGTTACAAACACGATTTCTCGAAAATATATTCTTTAATTGTAACGATCCTTACGTGGTATGCACTTGGTCGTGGGATCGCCGATGTAGCCGATCGGACACTTGCAAATCGGATTATGATTGTCGACGTGGCATAGAGAGCTCCTGCCGCATGGATCGCCAGCAACGCACGGATTTACGCAGAGTGAATTTATGCATTGCCTATCGCGCGCACATTCGCTGTTCGTGTAGCATTCTGGTCGAGGTCCTGGCAATGGAGCGACTGGAACTGTAACAAAAATTATATAATTAATGACATATACGTCCTAAGGAAATAAAAGAAAACAATAATTGCAAGAAACGCTTCAACTTGTGATTTCAATTTTCGCATTTACCTCTTATGCATTCTATGTAAGCGTTGCCGGTGAAGTCTTGAGAACAGAAGCAGATACCAGTGTGTGACGTGGATTTACATTGCGCGTTAAAACCGCACTGAGTTGTCAAACAGGCATCCACGCATTTTCCGTCCAGACACGTCTCGTGGTTGGCGCAATCTTGATCGAGATGACATTGTACGTCGCCCAACACTGCAACGCATCCATTATAGTCAAAAAGGATATTGACTAACATTACACAAAATGTTATTTCTGATGCCGACGCGGTTTAAGACACGTACCAATCTGCTTGCACTGGCCGTTAACATCGGTGATTGTGTTCGGTGGACACAAGCAGATCATCGTACGAAGCGGTGCCGTGTTCAGGACTTTGCACTCTTGTTCACTGGTGCACATACCGGCGGACAAGCACGGGTCTTGACATTTGTTGTTAATGCAAGCAAAATTCAATGCGCATTCGCTGTCCTGCGTGCATTCCGGCTCAATGGAAGGTTCACCTAAGAATCATATATATGTATTGCACGGAATATCTTGAAACCATCGCTACTTTTTGTCGATCAATTTAAACTCAACTCTTTTTCAATAAAATCAATAATAAAATAACGCTTTAAGAATCAACATACCAATGCATGTTATATACGGATTTCCGGTAGTACCCGGAGGACACGTGCACTTCGGCTGATGATCGCGCGCGATACAAATCGCGGCTTCGCCACATGCATCGTTATCGCAAACCGGTCTACAGACTCTGTTCAGTCTGTCGCAAGCCTCGTGATCGGCGCAATCTTCATTATAATGGCAGATCGCGGAGATGCAGGCCACGCGTGGATCGCCTTGAGTACCTTGCGGACAAATGCATTGAGCTCTGTGAGACACCGCTGTGCATTCCGCACCCCGACCGCACACGACATCACCGATGAGACACGGAGTGACGCAGTTGTCATTCCGGCAGGTCTTGTCATAAGGACAATCGTTGTCTGTTTTACATTCCGCTAAAAAAAAAAGAGAGAGAGAAATGAAAGTTGAGTGCAATATCCAAAGTAATAAGAAGCTTTTAGATTAGTCTTCAATACATTTGAGATCTTTATTTTGCCATTAAGATGCATCAGACTTGTTGTTTAAAACAAATTAAAGAAAATGATTATTTTAATCTCATCTCAAGATTTATGCATACATTAATTTTTTATTGAACTATGACAATTCTTAGAAACGAGAAATCTGTAAGAAACTTACGTCTGAAGCATTGAGCTTGCGGATCACCGGCTAAACCGTGTTGGCAGTGACAAGAAGGATGATGATTGATTGTGATACATTCCGCGTTTAAACCGCAGCGATTGCTGGAGCACGGATCTTGGCATAGTTGATTTATGCACGCTTTGTCAGACGGGCACTCGGTGTTTACTCTGCATTCCGGAAGAACTATATTTTCTGTGGATGTGAAAGGAGAGAAATATAAGAAACGCACAACCGCTTACATTAAAAAGTGGAAAAGAATGCGATACAGTTACCTTCATAGCAATTTATGAACGGATCGCCGACATATCCGTGAGGACACTGACATATGCGGCGATGATTTTCAATGTGACACTCTGCATTTGCTGCACATGGATTAACGGTGCACGGATTGATGCACCGACGATTTAGACAGGCCATGTCTGGTGTACATTGCGAATCACTCTCGCATATCGCTGCGATTTGTTTGTCCACTGAAAATATACAAAATATTCACAATTCAGTTATTATTCAATGCTTTTGTCATATACTGAATCATTTTATTCATTAAAAAAAAAAGTAATTTATTTTATTAATTTTAGATGTTTTTCTATATTAATATATATATTTGTTTGAATAAAAATAACATCTACCTGGCACGCAAGCAACGGTGGCATCGCCAGCAAAGTTCGGTAGGCATTCGCAGATCATTGTTCTCATCGGTAAGGTATCTACAACGCTACATTTGGCACTAACAATACATGGTTTCGTTTCTGCGCATGGATCTTTGCAAATACCATTGAAACATGCCAATTTGCTGGGACAATCGGCGTCGACTTGACATTCGACCTCTGGTTCTAATAGATCTAGAATAGCAATAAATATTGTATAAGTATTACCAAATCATCATTGTTAGCCATTTTAACCATTTTTTTAGAAAGCAGTATAATCTAAATTATTATTTGTTATAATAAATGTAAGTTCTCAACTTTAGTAACGATAATTTAACAATATAATTCTTTATATCATTATTTCTCATTTTACAGAGTAAATATTATATATTTGCTAATTTAATATGTTTTTAGTATGCTTTACAAACTTTTTTATAAAACACATATTAAAAAGGATTCTTACCCATGAGACACGAAGTATAAGGATTACCCACGTAACCAGGTGGACATTTACATATTGATCGATGATTGACGACATTGCACAATGCTGGTGGTGGACAGTTACAAGGATTGACGCATCTCAAGTTGCGGCAGGCCAAAGATGGAGCACAATCGTTGTCGCTAGTGCACTCAGGCCTTTCGCATATTTCGTAAGGATTACCCGTATATCCATCAGGACAATAACATCGAGTCTTATGATATCCGTCTGCGGTACATAATGCGTTAACACCGCACTGTGTAACCAGGCAGGTATCAATACACTCGTTATTAATACAAGATTGAATCAATGAGCATTCGCTATCGCTGCGACAACCGACTGTAAAAGAAAATATTAATAAAGTTGATTATATAACAGCAGAATGAAATATGTCAGTTAAATATATTTGTTTAACGTACGTTGATGGCAATATTGCTGAGGATATCCCGTGTAGCCATCATTGCAGACACATATAGCTCTGTGCATTTGTACATGGCAGCGACTATTAAGGCCACAAGAATCGAGAGTACACGGGTCAACGCACTTTTGATTGAAGCAAGTCTTGTCGTTCGAGCACTCGGAATTTTGTGTGCATTCTGGGATTGGTTCTGCAAAGATATAATTAAAATTGAAATTTTGTCGCACACAATAAAAAAACATATCTCTTAATAAATTTAACTTTAAAATTAATTATTTCTTGATATATTAATAGAGAGATATTATTACCAGAAATATAGAGATATTAATACTTTGTTAGGCAGAATAATTTCTTTAGATATCAATATTTCGTTAGATTACATAGTTTGAATTTGCAAAATAATAAATTACAATAATAACATTGCATGTCGAAATTTCAAAAAAATATATATAGGTCGTCAGTATATTCTATATACAAATGTACCTTCAAGGGCTGGAATTGTGCACTGAACTCGCGCATTGCCCGTGAATCCAACTGGGCAGGAACAAATTGGTTTGTGATTAACGGTCTGACAGATAGAATTGATGCCGCACGCGCCGATGCAGGGATCTCTGCATTTTTGTGAGAAGCAGGCTTTATCACGCGGACAGTCTGAGTTAATAACGCACTCAGGATAGATGCAAATCGCGACGCCATTTCTCACTCTGCACTCGCCGTTATAATTGCAAGGCGATGGACTGCAAGGATTGGTTTCTAAAACAAAAACGCGTGTTTTTGAACAACAGGAAAACAATTAGAGAATGTAATATAATATATTTTATATCAGATCTAATTTTTTTCTATATTTACCGATCTTTGTATAACATTCCTCGAAGGGATTGCCGATCAACGGAGACGGGCAGCTGCAAAGTGGGCTGTGATTGATCGTCTTACACACTGCCTTGCTGCCGCATACATTCTGAGAGCAGGGATCTTTGCATTTACTCTGTATGCAAGCTTTGTCGCCCGGACAATCCGAGCTGAGAACACATTCCGGATGGCAACCAGTTACACTCGTTGGAACACCTTGCAGCCCAGGCAAACATTTACAAATTGCTGTATTGCCAACTTTCTCGCAGACAGTATTCGGACCGCACGGTGAGGGATAGCATGGATCTGTTTCTTTAGTATCTAAATACAAAAATAAGCAATTAATAACGTTCGTCATAAGGAGAAAATAAGGAGGCTTAAGAAATGTAGCTTTGTTTAACTTTTTACGTGCGATATTCTTTGATTCAATTTAAGAGATAAAAGATTAAATAATGATGTAATTAGAGATATGGGTAGCAAAGTTACCTTCCACAGGGACTTGGCATAGCGTGAAAGCGTCTCCGATCGTCGGCAACGGGCACGAGCAAATGGGGACGTGATTGGATACGGTGCAGATCGCACCAACGCCGCAAGTACCAGGGCAAGGATCTTGACATCTCGTCTTTATGCACGCTTGCGATTTCGGGCAATCGGTATTCATTAGGCACTCGGGTTGACAGCCTTGGTACGGATTGCCTCTGTAGTTCGGTACGCACTCGCAAATGGCCGTGTCGAATCTCTCGTGGCAATACGTGTTTATTCCACACGGTGAAGGACTGCACGGTCTAGACGGTACTGGCGGTGCTGGAGTTGCTAAAATAACAGCAGAAAACGCATAATTAATTCCACATTCGTAGCTATGATTTAAAGTTCTTGCATGCAGTGTATATTATAATATACATTATAACGTAAATTAACATTTCCAGAAATATAGAGATATTTGCATATAAGAATAAAAGTAAATAAATGTACATTGTTGCATGCATCGTACATGTCTTTTATACATGTATATAAAGGTGCAACATGTATAATACATATATTCAAAAAGATATTTTGCGCATATCGGTATATGATAAGTAGTTGAGTATAGTATTTGAAAAATGATGCAAGATCAATATGTGACAAAAGAAACTGACGTGCAGCTCTTTTAGATACATCAGTTATGTACAATAATGATATTTACAAGATCTAGAGATCAAGAAATCAAGTTTTAGAGATCAAAATGCTGAACAAGATGCCAGAGTAATATCCATCAGATCAGTTGTGATACGGGTAAAGATAGCGGGGATTTTCTTACATATTATCTCAGAGCAAACTGTGAATGGGTCTCCAGTGTATGATTCGGGACAGGTGCATCGAGCTTGGTGCAAAGTGACTTGGCATAGTGCATTGAATCCGCACGATCCAACGCACGGGTCGGTACATTTCTGCTTAATGCATGCTCGATTGGTGGGACATTCGCTGTTTACATGGCATTCGGGTCTACAATTGGGTGGAGATCCTATGAAGGTGGACAAACAGGAGCAGGAGGGTGTATTATCGGCGGATACCGCGCACTGCGAGTTCAATCCACACGGTGAGGGGTAACACGGGTCCTTGATGGGTTCTACGTCCGGTGTTGCTGGCGATGAAAAAAAGAAATTAATTATTTGTTTCAAAGTTAAGAAAAAGACATCTCAAACACAACAAACACAATCGAAGAGCCATTTAAAAAAGACGTCCAAAAGACTCACCCCTCTCATAGATCTAGACGTTAAGTTTCAGACGTCTATAATAATGACTCTTAGGTGTTTGCGTTGTTTCGAGTACCCTGGGCGGTTACTTACTTATGGGGAAACAGTTGACAAACGGGTCACCGGAATGCTGAACGGGGCACCTGCAAATTGGATTATGATTTCGCACAACGCATAGAGCATTCTGGCCGCAAGCATTTTCACAGGGATTGCGGCATCTCATGTTCACGCAAGCCTTGCTCTGTTCGCAATCGGTGCTAACGAGACACTCGGGTCTGCAGCTTGGCGGGATTCCGAAGTAACCAGGTAGGCAAGAACAGGAGGCTTGATCGCCGAATTCACGGCAAACGCTGTTGGGTCCGCAGGGGGAAGGCTCGCAAGGTTTGACGCGTGCTATCGAGATGTAAGGTGGTAAAATTAGTGGGTTTTTTTCCAATGGCAGGGCTTTCTCGGGAAGTAAACAAATAGAAGGGAGACTCACGTTGCACGCGTCTACAGAGGGTAAACGGATCGCCTTCGTGATCCTTGACGCAGCTACAAGTGGATACATGATTGATAACCGCGCATTCCGCATTCTGGCCGCAAATTCCAATGCAGGGATCCACGCACTTGTTATTCGCGCAAGCTCTATTAAATGGACAGTCGGAATTCTGCACGCACTCCGGCCGACATTCTCGATACGGATCGCCACGATATTCAGGTACGCAAGTGCAGATTCCGTTACGACACTCGGCATTGAGCCCGCATGGCGACGGGTTACATGGGTCTGACGTTACTGTAGGAATTTCTGTATCGAAAGATGCAAGTGTGAGTTTAACGATGATTGTATTATTAGTTTATGTAAAAAAAAAAACGAAAGTTCTTACGCATGGGCGCCAGGTAACAATTGTTGAAGGGATCACCCGTGTATCCATCAAGACACGTGCAAGCCGGGGTATGGTTGATTACAGTGCACAAGGCATTAAAACCGCAGGATCCAGGACAGGGGTCTCCGCATTTTTCTCTGATGCAGGCTTTATTGCTGGTGCAATCAGAGTTGATTGTACATTCGGCGCGGCAGTAAGGTGGCGAGCCAATGTAATTGGGCATGCACGTGCAAGACGGATAGCCACCTCTGTCTTGACACGTGGAGAACGGGCCGCAGGACGATGGGACGCAGGGATTTACTTGTAGCGTTGGTGTAGGCATTACTGGAATAAAATTGAATAACAATTTCCGTACGTAGAACCGCTTTCAGCGACGCGATATTCTCGCGATGGACTTCTTCCGGGACTTACAGGGCATGTCGAAACACTTGACGAAGGGATCTCCAATCTGACCGGGTCCGCAACTGCAGAATGGGCTGTGGGACAGGGCGTCGCACTTTGCGTTGATACCACATACACCTGGACACGGATCAACGCATTTCTGATTGACACACGCGCGATTCATAGGGCATTCTGTGCTAACGATACACTCAGGTCTGCAGTTGGGAGGAGTTCCTTGGTAGGTGGGGAGACACGAACAGCTGGCCTTTCCGTTTACATTGAGGCATCGACTATTCGGACCGCACGGTGATGGCTGACAAGGGTCGCCTACAGGAGCTATACAAGATCGATCAAAAGGTGAGATGACGCGTTTCCATAAACAATTAAGGTAGTTCTCCGGTCCTTGTACTAGAGAAAATCGATTTTCTCTAGATTTTCTTGAAACTGTGAATATACGTTAATTTAGGTGTGCTTTATGCGTGGTATAAACTTCAGTACCTCTTGCGGTATAAAAAAATCAAGATACTGAGCCTCAAAGTTTCAACTTTTACTAAATTTTGGTAAAAATTGAAACTTTGGAGGCTCAGTATCTCGATTTTTATACCGCAAGAGGTACTGAAGTTTATACCATGCATAAAGCACGCCTAAATTAACGTATATTCACAGTTTCAAGAAAATCCAGAGAAAATCGATTTTCTCTAGTACAAGGACCAGAGAACTACCTTAATAATGACGGACAGGTGCTTGAATCCACTTACGAGTATCTTGCATGAGCTCGCAGTATCTGAATGGGTCTCCGGTATATCTCAGTTGACAGCTGCATGCCGGTATGTGATTGATGACTTCGCAAATCGCATTGACACCACATGTTCCTGGGCATGGGTCTTGACATCTATTCCTTATGCAAGCTCGATTGGAGGTACAGTCGGAGTTAATTACGCACTCAGGTCTACAACCCTCGTACGGATTTCCGTAAAAATCGGATAGGCAAGTGCAGGAGGCCGAGCCAGAAATTTCACGGCACATAGCATTCGCACCACATGGCGACGGTTGGCACGGATTTAGTGGAACAAGCGGTGTGTCGACTAGAATAGAGGGTTCATAGATTGTTCAACAATGACTGTCAAGGATGTGCATTCAACGCAATTTACGATAAAAAATTAAACATATGTTCCGCGATCATTGCTACATTTCTTCGAAACTTACTCGGCCGGGGATTACACTGGATGAATGGATCACCGGTAAAGTCACCGGCACAAACGCACATCGGGGTATGACTGACAGTTCTACATTCAGCATTCCTACCGCACGATCCCGGACAAGGATCACGGCATTTCTGATTAATGCAAGCTTGCTGACTGGGGCATTCGCTGTTACTGATACATTCCGGTCTACATCTGGGCGGAGTGCCGATAAACTGAGGCGAGCACGAGCACGATGGGGCGCCATTGAGGATTCGACATATCGCGTTCGGGCCACAAGGTGAAGGTTGACAGGGATCTATCGGTGGCTGTGGTTCTTCCGCTGCAATTTACAAGGTGGTTACGCTTGTTTCTTGGCATAATATAATATTTAAATCTCCAATTATGTGCGTGAAATCCTTACGTTGCCGAACGCATTGAACGAATGGATCTCCCGTGTACAAAGGCGGGCAGCTGCATATGGGATTGTGATTCACGACGGTACATTGCGCGGTTAATCCACATGCACCGAGGCACGGATCGATGCACTTTTGATTGCTGCAGGCTCTGTTGCGAGCGCAATCGGTGCTTATGAGACATTCCGGTCTACAGGATGGTGGGGCGCCTCTAAATCCGGCGATGCACGCGCAAATCGCCTGGCCATTTGACGCACGACAGTGGCTATTCGGACCACATGGGGATGGACTGCATGGTTGTTCCACGATGATCGAATCTATTTAATGATAATTATTCCGCGTTTATATATCGGGAAATATTCTCGAAGCGAATACTTTCGCACTCAAGAGTCATACGAACCTTGAAGAGGTGTACACGAAACAAATGCGCTACCGGTCATATTTCTTGGACAGCTGCACATAGGCAAGTGATTAACAACGATGCATTCCGCGTTAACGCCGCATGTCCCGACGCACGGATCACGACATTTATGGAGCATGCATGCCCTATCGCGGGGACAATCGGTGTTAATCACACATTCCGGTCGACAGCCGGCATACGGGTCTCCAAAGTATTCGGGTATGCATGTGCAAACTCCGTTGTTGCATTGAGCGTTCTGACCGCACGGTGACGGGTTGCATCGGTCGGGGGGAGGTACTGAAATATGCACAGGTCAAATTGCAGCGCCTTAGAATAATACATATTGCTACGATAATAACATAACGGGAACTCAAGTTCTTACGAGGTATCTGAGGTAAGACGTTGCAACTGACGAAAGGATCACCGGTATATCCTTCAGGACATACACAGGATGGCGTATGATTAATCACCGAACAACGCGCCAAGAGGCCACATGATCCTGGACAAGGATCTCTACATTTTTCTCTGATGCAAGCTCTATTAGCGGGACAATCCGAATTTATCGAACACTCGGGTCGACAATTAGGTGGAACACCTATGTAATTCTGCATGCAGCTGCACGCTGGTGCGCCACCAATGGCTCTGCATAAGGCGTTGGGGCCACAAGGTGAGGTAAAGCAGGGGTCCTTCGGATATTGGTCTTCTGGTTTCGGAACTACGGAAAGGTAATACTGATATTCTTCATACACATAAAAAATTAAATCAGAAACTGATAATGTCAATCAATTAATTTCGACGAATTTTAAATTTTTTAATTTAAAATTTTTATAAGATATCATGTTCTAAAAAACATACTTGGCGCTGCAAAGCAATAGATGAACGGATCGCCCGTAAAGCCGCTTGCGCAGACACAAATTGGGCTGTGATGTATGACCTTGCATTGAGCATCGCGACCACAGGTGCCGATGCACGGATCTACACATTTTTGATTCACACATGCTCGGTTCGATCCGCACTCCGAATTTACTAAGCATTCCGGTCTACAATTTGGCGGAGTTCCGATAAACTGGGGCAAGCAGGAGCAGACAGCTTGACCGTTATTATCGGCGCATTGACTGTTGGGGCCACAAGGGGAAGGCTTGCATGGTTCACGCTTCACATCGGGAACTATAAATATATTGTATTTAAAGCGCCACTTATTATGCAATTTTCTATTACTTGTCTTGGTTTGTACTCTATTTAATTTCTCTCTCTTACGCTCATTTAACGTTACTTACTGCTGAGAGTCTGATAAACGCAGTTTATATACGGGTTGCCGGTGTAACCAGGGATACAAGTGCAAACGGGGACATTGTTGACAACTTGGCAATTGGTATTGGTGCCGCATGAACCGAGGCATGGATTCTGACATTTTGATCCGATGCAAGCTAAATGCGCGGGGCAGTCTGACGAAATGGTACATTCGGGGCGGCATCCTTCGTAGGGATTTCCAATGTATTCAGGCAAGCATGTACAAGAACCAACGCCGTTTTGTTCTCTACATACGGCATTTGTCCCACAAGGCGATGGTTGACAAGGTTGTCTCGGTGCCGGTGGTTCGCCTAAAAGAACATAGCTTTATCCTATCCGTCAATTCCGGATTAACACATACGTTCTCAATCAATAGAAACTCTATCGATTAAATTCCACTGCCGTGATATTACTATAATAATTGAAATATAACATTAACAAGAGCTATTGATAGCAGTGAACAATGGCTGTTTCAATTAACGAGATGTTCATGTAATAAAAAGACACTCATAAGTCAAGTCTACAAACTTACTGGGCATGATCGTGCATTGAACAAATGGATCGCCTGTGTAACCGGTGCGACACGTGCAGGTGGGCACATGATTAACGACGTAGCAATTAGCCAGAAGATGACAAGATCCAGGACACGGGTCTCTACATTTGCGATTAATACACGCCATTTGGCTCGGACATTCGCTGTTACTAATACACTCCGGTTTACAGTTCGGTGGCGTTCCAATGAACTCTGCCATGCAAGAGCACGACGGTGTATCATTGATGACTTGGCACTGAGAGTTAGGACCGCAAGGCGACGGTTGGCACGGGTTTATCGGTCTTGGAACATCCTCCGCTTTAAGATAAAAATATACAAATTGTTACATGCCCGACACGCGCGTCTACTGGCGTTTATAGTCAGAGAAACCTACGTCTTGGTACGCAACGTATAAACGGATCGCCGGTGAACACAGGAGGACAGGTACAGATTGGATTATGATTTAACACTTGGCAACGAGCGGATATACCGCACGCACCCAGACAAGGATTGCCGCATTTCATGTTGATGCAAGCCTCATTCAATGCGCAATCGGTATTAACTATGCACTCGGGTCGGCAGACTGGCGGATTTCCTATGAATCCAGGTATACACGTACATACTGCTTGATTATTGAAGCTCTGGCATCGACTGTTCGGGCCGCAGGGCGACGGATTACATGGGTTCTCAACAACATCTGCAAAAGTAATTATTGACGAAATTGTTTTCTTTCTAAGATATCTTTGAGCAGATAAAATTACTTTGTGACAAAATAGCTCTTGCATAGGAATCTCCAATAACTGTTTCTAGTGTGCAAATAACACATTGTCAATAAATTTTACCTTGAATGACCGGATAACACGCCGCAAACGCATTGCCAGACATTCCGTCTGGGCAAGCGCACATTGGAGTGTGATTTATGACTGTGCACTTTGCGTTTTGCCCGCAAACTCCAATGCACGGGTCGAAGCACTTATTACGAACGCACGCCTTGTCTAATGGACAGTCCGGATTTTGTACGCATTCGGGTCGACACGCAGTATAAGGATCACCTCGATACTCAGCCAGACAGGTACAGACGCCGTCGCGACATATCGCATTGGCTCCGCACGGGGATGGATTACAAGGATCTTGTGGTACAGGTGCAGCTGCAAATATCATTGTCCATCTTAAATGAACATCTCTGCTTTGAAAGGGCTTATGATACAGAATACAATGACTTCAGTTTCGTATTGTATTTTAAAACATTATAATGTATCATTTTTTTGTAATAATCACTGTCATTCAGTAAAAGCATGGAAATATCCAATCATATTGAATCATCGTGATAAATTTATAACCAACATTAGTTTTTATCAGGGCTCAAATTATAAATATTTATAATTTACTTAGAAACTCTTATTAAAGAGTTAACTTGGGAAACTTGCATTCATGATTCCTCATTTTCTCCTATCGATTGTATGGATGATGTATTATAAAACAATGAGGATAAATGCTTACGAGGAGGTTCCGGGAAGCAATTGGCAAACGCATCCCCGGTGTAACCCTTTGGACAGAGACAGACGGCCATGTGATTAACCACGAGGCATTGGGCACCGATACCACACGAGCCCAGGCATGGGTCTCTGCATTTTTGTCTCAAGCAAGCTTGATTACTGCTGCACTCAGAATCTACGGTACATTCTGGTCGGCAGTTCGGAGGGCTACCAATGTAGTTTTCCAGACACGTGCACGTCGGCACGCCCGCGTAGCCGCTATCGCGACAAGTGGCAAATGGACCACAGGGGGATGGAACGC
The DNA here is from genome assembly GCF_030848795.1 of Temnothorax nylanderi. NCBI lineage: Eukaryota > Metazoa > Arthropoda > Insecta > Hymenoptera > Formicidae > Temnothorax > Temnothorax nylanderi. Next base: position 51,330 of record NW_027249475.1, on the reverse strand, counting down.
ACGGATTTTCTGGCATCTGAGGTGTGTCTTTGTCTATTTCTGCAAACGAATAATTTCTATTTAATATTATGTTTACGCCACGCGCTTTGAAGAAACGCACGCTTTAATTCAGATCAAATCATATAGAGCAGTTATGTAACAACGCGTTAAAGCAATTTGTATATTGCAGCGTACTTACGCGTTTGGAAGCACGTTACAAAGGGATCGCCGGTAAAACCTTGATTACAACTGCAAATCGGGCTATGATTAATTACTTCACATCTCGCGTTGATACCACAGATCCCGGGGCATGGATCAACGCATTTACGGTTCTTGCACGCACGATTTACGGGACAGTCGGAGCTGACAGTGCATTCCGCGCGACAGCTCGGCGGAGTTCCGATAAATGTAGGTAAACAAGAGCATACCGCTTGACCGTTTAATTCGCGGCACTGACTATTAAGTCCACAGGGAGAAGAACTGCATGGATCACGTTCTAACGCTAAAAAAGAAGATTTTAAGTTTAATTTCGCAAAGTTACAAGAATTCAGAATTCTAAATGGTCGAAAAATAAATGTAACAGTCGTGCAAAATAATGGTTGATACGTTTATAAAATTTACTACAGATATTACTCTACAGATACTACTGCACATTGCAATTAATTTTTAATAATTCAAACATTTTAGAAGTTCCAATAAATCGCGGATTAATTGTCGGATTAGAATGCACGTTCCTTAAGAATTTGAACTTACTCGTATCTTGCACAATTCTGTTACAAGAGACGAACGGGTTGCCGCTGTATCCAGGTTGACATGTGCACAACGGCGCGTGATTTACTACTTGGCAAATCGCATTATACCCGCAGAAACCTGGACAAGGATTCTGACATTTCGATCCGACGCACGCCCGATCCGCGGTGCAATCGGAATTTATCGTGCACTCGGGTCGACAGCCATCGTATGGATTGCCTGTGTAATCTCGTAGACATGTGCAAGAACCGATACCATTCAATTCGCGGCACACCGCATTAAAACCGCACGGCGATGGAATACAAGGTGTTGGTTTTACAGCACTTATAACATCGTCTACAAAAAGATATTAGATTCACTTTCTGTTCTTAAAACAATATCAATCAGTCTGGCAAATCATCATCAATGTAACAAGCATATTTTCAATCACAGAATAAAATAAAATCTTAGTAAAATATTAATTGTCAACGAAATGTTGATTTTAAATCACAAACATTAAAAATGTAATAAATAACAATAATAATAATAAATAAATTATGTATATAAAATATTGTAATAAAATAATATATATAAATATAAATGACAGTACAAATATAGATAATGATATGTATCTTATTTTTTACTTAATTTCAACTAAGCTTGATCTTAACACAAGAATTTAATTTAATCGTCATTTAATGTTCAAAATTAAAAATTTGTCATAACGTCGGCAATTAGAAATGCATCCTGTGATTCTAAGGTACTCTAGACACTACCACACGATTACTGCACTTACTTTGTTTGGGGTTGCATAATACAAACGGATCTCCTTCGAATCCGACAAGGCAAACGCACATAGTGGTGTGACTTATTACTCGGCAATCAGAATTAATACCACAGGAGCCCGGACATGGATCGCGACACTTCTGATTGATGCACGCTAGCTGCGTGGGACACTCGCTATTGCTAACGCATTCGGGTCTACAATTCGGCGGATCGCCAACAAACTCTGGCAAGCAAGAGCATGAATATGCGTTGTTTGCAACTTCGCATTTGCTGTTAAGTCCACACGGGGACGGAACGCAAGGATTAACGGGCGTTGGAGGTTCTATCGCTGTTGGAAAAATAAAGAGTACATTATCTTCTTGACGATAAATACATCTAATGCGGCTGGTTAATTACTGCTTTTAAATTACTCACGTCTTGGGACACACTGAGTGAAGGGGTCGCCGGTCAACTCGGAGAGACAAGAACAAATCGGATTGTGATTAACTACGGTACATTGGGCTCTGATGCCGCACGTTCCGGGGCAGGGGTTTATGCATTTTTGATTATTGCAAGCCATATTGGCGAGACAGTCGGAACTAATAATGCATTCGGCTCGGCAATTAGGTGGTGCGTCCAAGTATCCAGGGAGACACGAGCAGACAGCTTGATCCCTTATCCTTCGACACTGACTGTTCGGTCCACAGGGTGTCGGGTTACATGGATCTTTTGGTATCGTGTCTATTTAAATGTTAAAAAAATATAAATATAATTACAGGAGGGAATGATTACAATACCGATCATTCATGACATAATTTAAAATTGATCGCTCGAATGAGTACCATCTATTGGAGAACATTGCATGAACGCATTTCCAGACATTCCCTGCGCGCAAGTGCAGACTGGTACGTGATTTACGACAGAACACAAGGCATTGACACCGCAGATTCCGAGACCGCACGGATCTCGACATTTGTTCTTAATGCAAGCCCGGTCTCTCGGACAATCCGAATTTAAGATACATTCTGGACGGCATCCAAAGTTTGGATTCCCTTGATATTCGGGAAGGCAACTGCATACACCGTTAAAGCATTGCGTATTCGCGCCGCAATTTAAGCATGGATCCGTTGGTTTAGGTGCTGTATCTGAAGAACGAATTTTAGCATTCAGTTTACAATAAAGTTGAGTTTAAGTGAGATATTTTCTAAATATCATAAAGAGATATAATTCTTACATCTATTTCTATAAATGGCATCACAAATATTCTTGTGACTGTCTTACCTTCCTCGGGAATTGGTCTACACACTATAAATGGATCCCCAGTGAACCCATTGGGACAAGAACATGTAGGTGTATGACGAATAACATTACAAATTGCTCCTACTCCACATACTCCATCGCAAGGATTTCGACACTTTCTCTGAATACACGCCTGATTAGTCGGGCATTCTGGATTAACTGAACATTCGGGCCTACAATTGGGTGGTGTTCCTATATATGTTGACAAACAAGCGCATGATGCTTGGCCGTTAATGTCACGGCATTCCGAATAAGGTCCGCAGGGTGAAGGTGCGCAAGGATTTACAAGTGGACGAAGTTCTTCATCTTTAGCTATGGACATACAAATGTGTCTGTTATGCGTTTTTCCTTGAATATCTTTAACGTTTAAATACGATTTTTCTAATCAAAATAAAGTAGATGAGATATTTAATCTAATATAAGAAAAAATGACTAATATTTAAAAAATTTACTTTATTTCAAAACAAAAGAAACACGCAAGGCAAGAAAAAATTTTTCCGACGAGAATATATTCGGAATTTAAGAAAATATTTCTCCGTTTTCTTAATGATTGACTTATTTCACTTTACGATTTCAATTTACGAGATTTTCGATTTTCAATAATTCTTACGTGGCATTTGGAAGCAGGCAACGAATGGATCGCCAGTAAAACCAGATGGGCACGAACATATGGGATTATGATTGATTGTTTCGCATCTCGCGTTAGAACCGCACAATGCACGACAAGGATTGCTACATTTATGCGAGATGCACGCCAGATTAAAAGCGCATTCGGCACTAACAGTGCACTCAGGGCGACAGTTTGGTGGGCTGGCCACCCACTGGAAGTCGGGTAAGCAAGTGCAGACGCTCGTGTTATCCACAACACGACATAAACTGTTGGGTCCACATGGTGATGGTTGGCAAGGATTACTGACGACACTATCTCCTTCTAAAAATTGCATTGTTTCACAAATCAATCACGATTGCATTTCGCTATTAATCGAACAATTACGAGGAACGATATACGTATTAGACTCAGTGTAATCGTACCTATTTCTACCGGAGCGCAATATGAAAAGGCGTCGCCGGTGTATCTAGGATAACAGTTGCATACCGGTAAATGATTAACCACCTGACATAACGCATTGCGCCCGCACGATCCCGGGCACGGGTCTCTACATTTCGTATTTATACAAGCTAGATTGGCGGGGCAGTCCGAATTTAGGGTACACTCCGGCCTGCATCCTTCGTACGGATTGCCGGTGTAATTCGGCAAGCACGTACACGAACCGGCACCGTTGAATTCCTTGCACACTGCATTGGAGCCGCAAGGGGAGGGAGTGCAAGGATCAACAGGTGCAGGCGGCAACGGTGTGGCTAAAAGATGACATCAGTGAACATAGGGTTTATGATCAAAGGAAAGATATGAATACCCCTGTATAGTATAAATCAGATATCAAAATCAGTATAATTACGGTGATTTTTTTTATTTCAACGAAATAGATACAGGAAGGATCTCTACGTTTATTCGCGATAGTATCGCAACAATTTTGCCGTGAGATCCACTTTTCTATATCTATAGCATCGAACATTCAGCAGATCACCGAAATTATATCAGTTTTAGTTCCTGAACGGTACTTACGTTCTCTCAAGATGCATTGCGTGAATGGATCACCGGTGTAACCGTTCACGCAAGAACACATCGGGGTGTGACTGACAACGTGACAATTAGCGTTTGCACCGCAGGAGCCAACGCACGGATCCTGACATTTCTTGTTAATACAGGCTAAATGATTGAAACATTCGCTGTTACTGACGCACTCCGCTCTGCAGTTAGGCGGACTGCCGATGAAATCGGGTAAACACGTGCACAGAGACTCATCGCCGCGCGGTTGGCATTGCGAGTTGGGGCCGCACGGGTTTGGCTGGCATGGCGTAGGGGGTAACACAGGTACTTGTGCTAAAAGGGCAAAGTTCGATATACAAAAAAAAACGAGAATTTTCTTAAAATTTCCTTGGGATCATATTGGTCATAAATACAAACCTAACAAACGATACTTACGTGGTGATAAATAACATCTAACAAAAGGATCGCCTGTTTGAGAGGGTGGACAAACGCAAATCGGATTATGATTCACTACTTGACAGGATGCGCCTAATCCGCAACTTCCAGGACAAGGGTTCGTACACTTCTGGTTGCTACAAGCCTCATTCTGGGGGCAATCCGTGCTGACTATGCACTCGGGTCTGCAGGTCGGAGGGCTACCTATATATCCTCTTATACAGGAGCAAACTGCCTGGTTATTTATAACGCGGCATTCGCTGTTCGGTCCACAGGGTGAAGGGGCGCATGGATTAGCGGGTGGCATGTCTAATATACAAAAATAATAGATATTTAATCCCCGGGAATGATTTACGAAAGATCGTGTAGTTACTTCACATAATTTTATAGCATCGAGAATCGGGGCATCGGTCTTGAAATAATGGGACGCTATATACCTTGTAGAGGTGTGCATTGGCTGAATGCGTTGCCGGTCATATTTCCAGGGCAACTGCACATGGGAACGTGACCGATCACGGTGCATAACGCGTTAACGGCGCAAGCTCCGGGACATGGGTCCAGGCATTTGTTACGTATGCACGCTCTATCGCGGGGACAATCCGCGTTTAGGACGCATTCCGGTCGGCAACCTACATTCGGATCTCCTCGGAACTCCGGTAGGCAAGTACAGATACCATCGAAACATTGTGCGTTAGGGCCACAGGGTGATGGGACGCAGGCATCTTCGACCGGGGATGGAATCGCTGCAAAATATAATCGGTATAGGGATTAACGAACTCGAGATATATTTCGAGCCATGTAAAGATTTCGAATGACGCGTTTTCGAATTAGGGTATTACTGGATGGCTCGTGACGCTTACGTGTTGCTGGTAATATCTCGCAAAGGACAAACGTATTTCCAGTGTACCCCTCGGGGCATCTGCACGTGGGAATGTGATTAATGACCGAACATAGGGCATTGGTGCCGCACGAGCCGGGACATGGATCCACACACTTCATGTTGATGCAGGCTTTATCACTTGAGCATTCCGAGTGTATGGTACATTCGGGTCTGCAATTAGGTGGCTGACCCATGTAATTCTCCAGGCAGGTACACGCGGGAGAGCCACCGATATTCCTGCATTGGGAGAAACTACCGCACGGGGATGGCACACAAGGGTCTTTCTGTACTAGCGGTGGTGTTACAGCTGAAAGATATTTGGAGGTTGATGACGGTCATACGATATGTAAAGGGCATAGGGCAGTATATGTTGAGAGATTGGGTTAATATAGTTCTTCATGCATTCGATGGTGGTCTTACGTGGAATTAACGAGCATATGGTGAATGGATCTCCGCTGTAACCGGACATACAACTGCAGATGGGGCTGTGATTAACGACCACGCAATTGGTATTGAGTCCACATGGGCTTGGGCAGGGGTTCACGCATTTGTAGTCCTTGCACACTAATTGCGGGGAACACTCTGAGCTAGCGACACATTCAGGTCTACATGCAGGTGGGGTTCCAACGTACGTCGGGAGGCATGAACAGACAGCCTGTCCTGACACTTCTTTGCATTTGCTGTTGGGTCCACAGGGTGATGGGGCACAAACGTTCTCGTCTGAGATTATTTCTGGGAAAAATTTAATGCATTAGTAGAATTCACGTAGATAAGTATAAAAACATCCATAACAATTTTTAAAAAAATTGTTTCTAAAAGCAATATTATTTTTTAATCGTTTTAAAATTATCAAAAAGTATAACTGTGCCTCATATTAAATATCCTTGTCTTTTTTGGAATAATTTATATATGCACTAATATATATATATATATTCGAATTATATCAGTTTATACATAGGAATCTAAAATGTAAAAAATGTATCTTCTTTTTGAAAAATATAGACTTTGAATATTAATTAAAATAGTTTAAAAAATTATTTTAATCTTTTATTTCAAATTTTCTTTCTAATAAAATAAAAACTTTGAAAATAAGAGAATGTGAGCATCGTGTGAAATGTCTCATCACAATTTTTAATATACTTAAAATAGGTGCTTTCCATTTACATCAAAACTCAGATAATTGAGATAATTCTCACTTGTGACGTCGTTTTATCCTTTTTGGCAATTAATGAGTAATAAAGACAGAATGACATCACAAGTGAGAATTATCTGAGTTTTGATGTAAATGGAAAGCAACTATTAAGACTCATCTAAAAATCGAGAAAAAGAAATGCAATATATAAGGCAATATCTTTTGTGAACTCAATATTTCTAATGTTTTTTTTCGTAAAAATAAAAATTGTGTTATTTTTATCGTAAAATATTTCCGCAAAACATTAGACTGTTTGATTAAGGACACTTACTATCTACAGAACAAGTAATGAAGGGATCTCCGGTATATCCGGGGAGACATGTGCACATCGGTTGATGATTGACAACCGAACATTCAGCATTTCGGCCGCACATGCCGGCGCAGGGATTAGCGCACTTGTTTCTCACGCACATCAAATTGGATGGACAGTCGGGATTAATGACGCATTCGGGTCGGCATGCTAAGTACGGATTGCCGACATAGCTAGTGACACACTGACAAATTGCGACACCGTCTCGCTCTCTACATATCGCATTCGCGCCGCATTCGAAGATTGCGCAGGGCGACGGTTCTGGTTCCAGTTCTGTTGGGCGTGCTAAAACAATGTAAAGGGCAAACGGATTAAGCAACGTCGCATAAACGTAAGGCCGGTTGGTCTCGTAGTTTTATATAAAAGGGTTTTATATCCCTTACGTATCGCGGAGCAGCGCGTGTACGGATCACCGGTGAGACCATAGGAACAGACGCAATGAGGCACGTGTTGTACCACATGGCACTCGGCATTCTCTCCGCATAGACCTGGGCAGGGGTCCCTGCACTTTTGCCGCACACAACTTTGATGGCTGGGACACTCGGGATTGGAAATACATTCGGGTCGACAATACGGGGGCGAGCCTCTGTATTCGGGTAGGCACGAGCAGGATGGCAAATCGTTAACGACCTGGCACTGAGCGTACGGACCACAGGGTGAAGGCTGACAAGGGTTTATCACTACGGGTGCTACTGGTTCTAAACAGGATAACATGTTTCGATCTTAGTCTGGTGGTCGGGGCTTACGCGATATACTTCGAATTAAGATTGTCTTACTCATAACATCGCATCGGATGAACGGATCGCCTGTATAGCGCTCGGGGCACGAGCAGACAGGGTTGTGATTGACGACTACGCATCTTGCTTGGATGCCGCACGTACCGGGACAAGGATCTCTACATTTCTGATTAGCGCAAGCTTCATTCGGCCGACAGTCCGAACTAATAGTACATTCGGGTCGGCAAAGAGGCGGCGATCCAAGGAATTCTGGCGCACAAGTGCACACAGCTTGTCCATTTAATTCTCGACATATGCTGTTTGGACCGCAGGGATTCGGGCTGCACGGTCTTGTTACGAGCGGAACTACGTACGACAGGGCAAATACCAATTAGCACATTCTCGAACACATGGATTAGGTTTCTCGCTCTTGATATCGTACCTCTCATTATATCGCAGGAAATAAACGCGTTTCCAACGGTACCGGGGGGACAACTGCACATTGGTGTGTGATTTATCACGTTGCATAAACTATTTTGTCCACAAGTACCTGGACAAGGGTCGACACATTTGTTTCGTATACAAGCCCTGTCGGTTGAGCAGTCTGTACTGAGTACGCATTCTGGTCGACAGCCAACGTATGGGTCGCCAAAGTATTCAGATAAACAAATACAAATGCCATTGTTGCATTGAGCGTTTGGTCCACAAGGTGATCTACTGCATGGATCAGTTGGCTGCGTTGGCTCGTTGTCTACGTCATTACAATTGTCAGTTTAAAGCAAGTTATCAATACATTGTAAAACACATTGTTGCAAAAAATTAAGGAGATTTCGATATATAACTTACAGATTGGCACAGGTTGACAACCGATAAACGGATCGCCGGTATAACTTTCTATACATCTACAGATTGGAATGTGGTTGTGAACAGTACAATCGGCATTCAGGCCGCAAGAACCTGGACACGGGTCTTGGCATCTTTCGCGAATGCAAGCCTGATTGCTCGGACAGTCGGCAGGAATAACGCATTCGGGACGACAATTTGGCGGTGTACTAACGTAATTAATCATACAGGAACAAGATGGGTAACCATTGATATTGCGGCATTGTGAGTTAGGTCCGCACGGAGAGGGTATGCAAGGATCCGAGGGCAGGCTCGGTAAGTAACTCGGTGTAGCTAAAATTTAAAGCAAAATCTCTAAATTTCTAAATAGAACTATTAAAAAATACTTTTAAAATAAAAATTGATAATATAACTATTTTTTAACCAAAGATATAGAATATTCTCTATAATGTTCTATATAAAATTTTAACGTTTCCAAGGATATAATTTTGCTATGTCGTATAATAAAAGTTTTGAATAGAAACAAAGAAATATTTTAATGCAAAGTTATCTAGAAAAAAGATGGGAAAATATTGACATTTTTTTTTAATATAAAAAATTAACAAACTAGAGCAAAAGTTTGAATGTATATAAGATTTGTTCCGCTTACGTGGTACGAATAAGCAGCGTACGAATGGATCACCGCTAAATCCAGGTTTGCACATGCATATTGGACTATGATTCACGACTCTACACGTTGTGCCCTGACCGCACGAGTTGGGGCAAGGATCGACACACTTGTTATTCTCACAAGCGCGATTCGTCGCGCAATCCGTGCTAACTGTGCATTCGGGTCTACAACCGGGCGGTGCGCCGATATATGTAGGCAGGCAAGAGCAAACAGCTTGGCCGTTGCTTGCTCTGCATTGACTATACGGTCCGCAAGGGGATGGTTGACAAGGATTGACATTATCTGCTACAACCGCTGCAAGAAAGTTTGATATTTAAAGTCACGTAATTGTCCTCAGAACAGACGCGCGCGAGCTTTAAGCGATCTCTTACGAGCTTCGATGATAAGGCTGCAGAATATGAATGGATTTCCCGTGTACCGCTCGAAGCAAGTGCAAGTTGGCGCGTGATTAATCACGTAGCACTGAGAGTTTTGGCCGCACGTTCCTGGACACGGATCTTTGCATTTCAAACCGATACACGCCTGATTGGACGGACAATCGGAATTGAGCGTACACTCGGGTCTGCACCCTTCGTAAGGGTTGCCGATATAATCGGAGGAGCATGAGCAAGAACCAGCGTTTTGCTGAACTCTGCATACTGCATTTGCACCACACGGAGATGGTGTGCACGGCGTGGATATGCTAGGTTGTATATCGACTAAAATGTGAATAGAATAGTAATTAAATTATTCATTCTTAAAAAAAAAACATACTTGTTGATAATTTAAAATGTAATAATTATCCAATATTAATTTTGTAATTCTTTCAAATAAATGAGAAACATATGGATTAATAAAATAAAGACTGAAATAAATCTGACTTTTTAAATATGTAAATATTTGAATTATTTTTTAAAATTCTCTTACATTGTTGAGGAGAACACTGTGTAAACGGATCGCCAGTATAACCGGGGGTGCACGCGCACATCGGCGTGTGGCTAACAACGTTACAAACGGCATTGATACCGCATGCGTTGATGCACGGATCGCGACACTTTTGGTTGATGCAGGCCATTTTATTCGAGCACTCGCTATTACTGATACACTCGTATCGGCAATTTGGAGGTGATCCGATAAATTCTTGCAAGCATGAGCAAGAGGGTTGATCATTGATCACTTGGCATTGCGCGTTTGGTCCACACGGTGATGGTTGACAGGGATTAAGCACAGGTAACGGTTCCTCAGCTTTAAAAGTAATAATCGGTTAGTTAACCGAGGTACTATATTGAACTTCATTTATGCGTGTTCGAAGTAATAAAATAAAATAAATCGCAAAGGCAGTTTACGTGCGAAAAATTTAATATTTGAAAATATTTTCGAGAAAGAATAAAAAAAGAGTTTTCTTACGAAGGGGGAAGCAATTAATAAACGGATCTCCGGTCATTCCGGAACGGCAGACGCAGACAGGATTGTGATTAATGACGTTGCATATTGTGTTGCGCCCGCAACTTCCCGGACAAGGATCCCGACATTTTTGATTGGTGCACGCCTCGTTCTTCGGGCAATCTGAGCTAATTACACATTCGGGTCTGCAAGTCGGAGGCGCGCCGACAAATCCACTTATGCAACTACATACAGCCTGCATATTATTTTGTCGGCATTGACTGTTCGGACCACACGGAGACGGGTTACATGGGTTGCTAATGGGTGGTGCTATAAGAAAAGATTTTAATTATAGAATAAAGATTCGACGTGCTAAGAATGCGGATGTTTGGAAATTAAACAAGATTGATAGATATTTTGACGTCGTTATGTTTAGAACTTCCTGAGAATACCTGGCACGGGAGAACACAAGACGAAAGCATTTCCATCCATTCCCGAGGGACAACTACACATGGGAACATGATTGTACACATTGCACACAGCATTTTGGCCGCAAACACCTGGACAAGGATCCACACATTTATTTCGCACGCACGCCTGCGTGTTCGGACAATCGTTATTCAATACGCATTCTGGCCGACAACCGCTGTAAGGATCCCCGAAATATTCTGCTACGCAAACGCAAATTCCTCCGTTGCATTGCGTATTGGATCCGCAAGGTGAAGGCGTGCATGGATCCGGTTTGGAGGGAGCAACAACGACTGCAATAATTTCGCGTAAGAAGAGGATCAAGTACGCTATCGGGGGAATAATAAAACAATTATTATTATTATATATTTCCGATGGAAAATCTTACGTGGCTTTATGGAACATCCGATGAAAGGGTCGCCAGTGTAATCGGGCAAACATGAACATATTGGCACGTGATTTACGACACTGCATTCGGCCATAATGCCGCATGAGCCTGGACAGGGATCTCTACATTTTTGTTGCATGCAAGCCATATTAGCTGGACACTCTGCATTGATTGTACATTCTGGTTTACAATTTGGCGGACTGCCTCTGTACGTTGGTAAACAAGAACACGATGGCACTCCTCCTATATCGCGACATTCGGAAAACGCGCCACAAGGTGACGGTACGCACGGGTCTCTCGTAATGTCACTTACGACGGGCGGACTCACTGCAATTACGATAATAAACAGTTTGAAAGCTATAAAATTATTATAAAATCTAATTGATTGCACATATACTCCAATCTCGATACAGCATTCTCGTAAATATCAATCGAAAGCAAAAGAATATTACTTATTGTGCTAGAAATTAGACTATAAATTACAAATTGTTAACAATATTGTTAACAAATATTATTTATTGATTCGAAGAGAATTAAGAGAATTAATCAAATAGAGTTAAACGTGATCTTGGAATAGCTTTCAGTACTTTTGAGAGGAACACTTAATCGAGGTCCAAGTGTATTTAATCGGGTAAATAATTGCGAACTGGTAACGTACGTATATATATTCGCCCGTTAAATAAATACCAACAATATTAGACAAAAATTGAAAATCGTACCAGGTGTCTGGAAGCAAACGGTAAATGGATCGCCGGTAAAGCCGTTTCTACAGGAACAAATTGGATTGTGTTTGATAACTCTGCAATTCGAATTTCTACCGCAGGAGCCTGGACAGGGATCTTGACACTTTTGATTCAAGCAAGCAAGATTGAGGGGACAATCTGAGCTGGTCACACATTCGGGGCGACATGCGGGTGGACTACCGATAAAATTCGGTAGGCAAGAACAAACTGCTTGATTATTATTATCACGACATTGGCTGTTGGGTCCGCAAGGTGACGGATTACAAACATCCCTCGGAATATTGACTAGAATGATAAATGTATCTTTCAAATTTTTGACATTAAAGTAGAAAAAATAATTTAAAATATTGATTTACGAAAATATTGAAACGTAATTATATATTCATTCTCGAATTAAATTAAGAAGTGTGAAAAATTAATTTTAAGCAAAAAAAGATAATATTACGGTATTGTAAATCTTGTCAAACATGGAAAAAGTTTGAAATAAAATAACAAGAATATAAAAAAAAATGGCAATAAGTGAGGTTTGAAGTCTTTCAGTATTCAGAAAAGTATTCGTACCAATATCGCGCATCACAGTGCAGTATTGGAATGGGTTGCCGCTGTAACCGGAAATACATGTACAAGTTGGTCGATGATTAATAACTTGACATTCAGCGAATTGTCCGCAGACACCGGGACATGGGTCTCTGCACTTTGATTGTACGCAAGCAAGAATAGATATGCAATCCGTATCAACTACGCATTCCGGTCGACATCCTTCGTAAGGATTACCGACATAATCTGGTAAGCAAGAACAGGATCCAGCACCGAACTGTTCCTTGCAAACGGCATTAAAGCCACAAGGTGATGGTTTACAGGGCGACAATGGGACTGGTGTGGCTGAAAACAAAATATGAACTAGGAAACATCTCAAACCTATTTGTTACGATATTTTTTCAAGAAAGGCAAGCTCACGTTATATCTGAAAGTCTCAACGTGATTTTATGATCGGTTAAAAGTCGAAAACTAAATGTTTCCTACGTTTTGCTCGGATCTAAATATAATTTCAGTTCTGTGTAAAATCGATGCTTACGTGGTTTCAGTATACATTGCGTAAATGGATCACCGGTGAAATCGTTAGGACAAACGCACATGGGCGTGTGGCTTACTACACGACAGTCGGCGTTGGCCCCACAGGAACCTTCGCAAGGATCCCTACACTTCTGATTCATGCATGCTAAATGGGCAGGACATTCACTGTTGCTAATGCATTCTGGTTTACAATACGGTGGTAAACCCAAAAATCCAGCTAAACACGAGCATGAGGGAGCATCGCCGATAACTCGACACTCAGCGTTCGCTCCACAAGGAGATGGCACACAGGGGTCTGTTTGCAACACAGGTTCGGGTGCTAATGGAAAGAAAAAATGTTGAATAAAAAAGTTTGGAATTAAATAAATTTAAAACTCAAAATTCATATTATGATCATTTCGAAATACATGAATTACTCGAGATGTTAGATAAAATCAAACTAAGTATTAATAATAAAAATTCTTTTAAATTTTTATAAAATATTTGTTATACTTGTTTGTTGTAATAATAAATATTATGTAAAATAATAAAACTATTTTCAATTTCGATCTTCGTAAAATCACTGATTTTTAATGCGTTTGAAACTTGAAGAAAACAGAATATTTTCTTTTATATATTTCTATACTATATCCACATATCTGCGTTGGAATCATTAAAACAGATATCACCGATATCAGTGTTAATTGCCTAATGAAGGTAATTGATATTTGTAATTGGTATTTGTTCTTACGTCGTGGGATACATCGAATGAACGGGTCTCCGGTAAGTTCTCCGCAGCTACATATGGGATTATGATTGATCACTTGGCATGTGGCTTGAATTCCGCATGCACCGAGACAGGGATTTATGCATTTCTGATTGCTACACGCTTCTGTCAGAAGACACTCGGAACTGACAGTGCATTCCGGCCTGCATGCTGGCGGTACGCCAAGGAATCCCGCCACACACGAGCATACAGGTTGCCCGTTGTTCTCTCGGCAAACGCTGTTGGGTCCGCAGGGCGAGGGTGAGCAGGGATCTCCTTTCGGGGTATCTAACATTCAATATAATAGCGATCTTATACTTTGCTCTCAAAAAGATAACGCAAGCGATATCAATAACGATAATAGTAGAAAATCTGTAAATTGTGGAAATATAATAGCGATAGGAGTATTCACATATTTTACGAATATCATCAAGAAGGCTGAACCCTACGATTATCATTATCAATAAAAATTCGTAGAAATTACAGATCGATCGTATTGATTATACCTTCGACTATGGAACATTGAACGAAGGCATTGCCGATCATTCCGGTCGGACAGGTGCATATAGGGACATGATTATATACGGAGCACAATGCATTTCGACCGCACGTGCCCGGACAGGGATCCACACATTTGTTACGCACGCACGCACGATCGTGGGCGCAATCGGTATTCATGACACACTCGGGACGGCAACCCACATAAGGATCACCCTGGTATTCAGGCAGACATATGCAGATGCCATTGTTGCATCGTGCATTCGGTCCACAGGGATTCAAATTGCAAGGGTCGATAACCGCAGGTGCCGCTGTAAAAGAATGCGGATGAGGAACTGAATGTCATGACGGAGCCCGAAACGAAATTTCACGAATGTAACGCATAACTTCCACGCAACATTTCAGCCATTGTATTCGTATCTAATGTGCATTTCTATTTCTCAAAATTTAAATATCTAGCGGATGCTTAATGAGATAATCGAAGCAAAACAATGTAAAGAAAAATTTGTTTAAAAAATTTAAAGAATGTCCAAAACATTACACGTGCATTGTTGAAGATATCTCAGTTCCTGTTTTTAAACGATAAATAACAAAATCTTGACCAAGCCAAACTACACAAACATTAAAAAGAAATTCATTAAAAAGTTGAAAATATATCTTTCCAAGATTTCTTCATATCTGAGCAAATTGAAATTCTCTTGTTTCATTTAACATTCGCTAAAACTAAAACTAATAAATTCTAAAAACCTTAATTCAAGAAACATCGTGCGTTACAATTCGCGAAATTTTTCTTCGAAACAAATCTTTCATGACTTTAGGATGTGGAGAGTCTCTTACTTGTCGGTCTGGGATAACAATTACTGAAAGGGTCACCGGTGTATCCCTCGGGACAGGTGCACACGGGTACGTGATTATAGACCGTGCACAATGAAGTAATGCTGCAGGAACCTAAGCAGGGATCCCTGCATCTTTCATTGCTGCAGGCGAGATTCATCGGGCATTCGGAATTCACGCGGCATTCGGGGCGACAATTCGGCGGTGATCCTCTGTAGGTCGGCAGACAAGAACACGACGGTGTGCCACCGATGTTCCTGCACTCCGCGTATACGCCGCACGGGGACGGCAAGCAGGGATCTTTGGGGGCTACGGGAAAATCTAGCGGTTCTGAAATCCAATAGTAAAACAGGCGTAACAAACTACTCGTCGTTTATTTGTAAAAATGTCGATATCAGCAACAAATCAATTGCGTTTATGAGAGTAAAAATAATGAAGTGTCATGAAAAAATAATGAGATGTCTTGTGTGTATACCATACGATATCATCGTGCATGGTATGAAACTTGTGAGGATTGATATTATGATATGATGTTATGACATATTAGAGCAAATTGAGTTGAGGACAACAGTTGCAGCAACGTCAGTCAGTTTCAAAATTAAGCCATGATTATGAAAGATGAACTTATGGCGTGGATGAATGAAGCTGATGACTGTAAACTTCTGACGTGAATGAACGAATAAGTGAAGCTGATGACCGTGAACTTCTGGCGTGAATGATCAAATGGATGAAGCCGATGATCGTGAACTTATGGCAGAAATGAATGAAGCTGATAAGATAGGCCAAGTTCTTACGTGGGGCGGGGAAACATCTTGTAAAGGGGTCCCCGGTATAATCGAGATTGCAGACGCAGATGGGGCTGTGATTGATCACTTTGCATTGTGTGTTTATTCCACACGGGTCCGGGCAGAGCGATATACACTTCTGATTGATGCAAGCAAGATCCGGGGAGCATTGGCTGTTCACAACGCATTCGGCTCGACAGTTGGGAGGGCTGCCAATAAAATTCGGGAGACAAGTGCAAACGGCAAGGCCATTTACATCTTGGCATTTACTATTTGGTCCACAGGGGGATGGGCTGCACGGATTTGTTTCTGGCAGGACTGTATGGAGAAAAATATTATTACGTATGTTACAAAATATTTTCTACGGATTATTCTGGACAATAATGTGATCTTCTCATGTTCGAATTTAGACTAAATATATTTTCCTCAATAGAATAAAAATTCGAATCCGTACTAAAAGTGAAACGACAATAAAAATCAGAACTTTAAATATCACTTTTAAATATCTCATCATTAATTAAATATATAT
Source organism: Temnothorax nylanderi (assembly GCF_030848795.1). Classification (NCBI taxonomy): domain Eukaryota; kingdom Metazoa; phylum Arthropoda; class Insecta; order Hymenoptera; family Formicidae; genus Temnothorax; species Temnothorax nylanderi. Next base: position 34,477 of record NW_027249475.1, on the reverse strand, counting down.
CTCGTATCAATAAAATGGCAATAAATAGATATATCTAAAATTTATTATTTTATTATTTTGAATAGCAAAATGAAAAAATCTGAGACGTTTAATCAATAATAAATAATCAAATTCTTTCTAATTAAATTTTCAGTGAATCTAAATCTTTCTAAAATAATTCTGCATATATGCGAACATTCTGTGGTATATGTAGCTGGTATTAGGAATCCGAATTTTAAAATGCAATAAATAAAATATCTAACATGGAAATAAATCTTACAGGTTTCAACTATCAGGGAACAGTGGGTGAAAGGGTTGCCGGTATAGCCGGGGATGCAAGTACAGATCGGCAGATGATTAACCGATTGACATTGGGCATTCACTCCGCATGTTCCTGGGCAAGGGTCTCTGCATTTCAGGCTCACGCACGCCATTCTTGTCAGGCAGTCAGAATTTTGCGTGCACTCGGGTCTGCATTCTTCGTAGGGGTCACCTAGATAGTCCGGCAGACAGGTGCACGAGCCAACGCCGTTGCTCTCGCGGCAGACGGCATTGAGGCCGCAAGGGGAAGGCTCGCACGGTTTTCTAATGTCTAGGGACGTATCTGATATAAAGAGAAATTTCACTTAGACTTAATCGAACATGCAGCGTTCTTCTCCAAAAGCTGGTGATAGGCTGAGGGATTTTTTTTTTACTTTTGTCTATTTTCCCTCACGTTCGCATTTTTCGATTAAATCGAATTCCTAACAAGCAATAAGCCTCATATATGGTAGTGCGACGTAATAGCTTTGCGTGGTTTTAATACTGGGTTATCATCGGGTTGACGAGCATCTCGGAGAGATATCTATCGGTTTTAGTGGGTGACATTTTCTAATAGCAATTGTTTCATCAAGCGTGTTCAATCTTTCATTGAATTAATTATTCGAGTTAATTACAAGGTGATTGGCAATATATTATTTCTTCGGGGACGGGATAGCTATCCTATTTTGGGATCTACATTGTAGTAAGTGCGTTTCATTAAGATTTGTTAAAATTATTTCTCTAAAGGTTACGCTTTTTGTGGCGATATCTTTGCGTTATTGGTCTATTCGGGAACGGTATGTGCAGCATGATTATTGGGAGGTCCACAGCATATCAGAGTGCTCTTACATGTGAGTGGGTCTTTAACGGACTCGCTTCAATAGACCAGTGCGTGCAGTAAACATTTCAACAATTAATCGCAGGGATTATATATTCTAACGCTTAGCTGCTCAGTGTCAATTAAGGGTGAGTGCAGCCAAGAGCCTATTGGGTATATAGGCCCCGCCACCAGTTTTGTGACCACCTGTCACTATTGTTTTCCTGCATTAGGTTTCTGGGTCAGTACGCTCAGGCATGGGGATGATTGCGTGCCACATTGTTCCTTCTGTTAATTGTAGGGACTCGGGATACGCACACATATAATCCTATGTTATTGACTTTTAATCGGGGATGAGTGCAATTATGAGCCTAATATCTATAGGCCCCACCACCTAACACACGTGGCTTATTGTCCACCTCCTGTTAGAGATCTCTTTGCGACTGTGCGATACTGTTTCACGGCATATCGTCTCATTATGCGATGGTTAAAACGTAAGTTTCGGTCTGATGTGACTTCTAGAACTATATAAGCACACATCTAACAATAACGGGACAGGACGGTGATATTCATCAAACAGTTTTTCAAACTTCAGCTGATCTTTAAAACAGTCGGTACGTCATGCTCTAATGTAATATCCAGGGCAATCTCTTGGGAAAGATTTCAGCAAATTGCAAGATTTTTAACTGCCAACTTTGAGCAGCGGTATTGTTTGACAAGAAAGAAAAACTCTTGAGCTACCGTCTTGACTTATTACCATTAGTCATATTGTACGATGATAAAAGGCACTTACCTGCCGCGCCCGCATGCAAACGGCGTCATTTGTGGGAGAGATTGTAACAAGAAGAAATAACAGATAACGATCGTGTACTCACCCTCAGGTACTCGTTCGCAAGCGCTGAATGGATTTCCGGTGTATCCGGCGATGCACGCACAAACCGCATGGTGATTTACTACCGAGCATTGAGCGTTCAGACCGCACAGACCGACACACGGATCGCGACACTTTTGTTGCATACACGCTAATTGCGGCGGACACTCGGGATTGATCGTGCACTCCGGTCGACAATTCGGCGGCAAACCGACGTAATTTTCGATACACGAACACGCAGGACTGTCACCCCTGACTTGACACTCCGCGTTCGGACCGCAAGGCGATGGCAGACACGGGTTTATCGGCACAGATGGTGTTTCTGCAAACAAATATTTTAATGAAGAAATATTGCATTTAATGCTAGAACAATTAAAATATTATTCAAAAGACTAATTAATCGTATCGTATAGAAGATAAAAACTAATCCCCAAGCAATAAGAAAGCAGGCTTTTCTGTAGTAATTTGCATGGTTGATATTAATTAAAAATTTATAAAAACAAAAAATTTGGCTAATGAAAAATATGTATAGATATCACATTAATAACTTCGATCATTCTAATATGTTAGTCAATGTGTAAAGTCTTTTACGATTATAGTTATTTCTTATAATTATCGATTGCAATTGATAGACCCAATTACAAAAATATAAAATTTATTAATGCTGTAGTATGTGGCTTACTTGGTTGCGGATAACATATGGTGAAGGGATCGCCTGTGAAAGTTTCGGAACAACTGCATATTGGATTATGATTAACCACTTGACAATTTGTATTCTGTCCACACGTGCCTGGGCACGGATCTTGGCATTTATTATTTAGACACGCTTGTGTCAATGGACAGTCCGCGCTTACGACGCATTCTGGTTTGCAGGCGGGTGGACTGCCAATTAAACCAGGCTGACACGAACACACAGCATGATCACTCACGACTTTGCAGATGCTGTTTGGTCCACAAGGCGAAGGTGTGCAAGGCTGCTTAATGGTGTCTACAAATAAGATACAAGTTACAATTATCGGAAATAATAATGATCGAAGTAAAAATAAAATTCGACTTTATTGTAAAATTTATATTCGAAAATATAAGTCGTTTCCGTTTTATACAGAAAAAATGAAAAAAGATAAAACAATACTATATAGAAATCACAATATACATTTTAATATTTATATATTTAAATATATACAACCATTTTATTTGTGTTTCATTTAATTCATTATATTTATACTTCAACATTTTATATTTTTATTATAAAATATATTTACAAACTTACCATCCGGTATATGTGGTCGACACAGAAGGAACGGATTTCCGGTGTAACCAGGCGGACAGCTGCACATTGGGACGTGATTAACAACGTCGCAACGTGCTTCACGACCGCATGTGCCTGAGCAAGGATCCACGCAGTTTTGATTGATGCAAGTTTTGACGCGAGGACAATCTGAGTTCATTGTGCATTCCGGCCGACAATACGAGTACGGATCTCCGAAGTAATTATACAAACACCTGCATACACCTTCGTTGCATTCCGCGTTAGGCCCACATGGTGACGGATTACACAAATCTTCGGGAACCTTTGGTTGTTCTGCAACATTAATGTTTCACGCTTATCAATAAAGAAAATGATGTAAAAAAAAATTAAAGAAAAAAAGATTTTTTACTTTATGTTATTTTAAAATAGATTTATCAATATATAATATAATTGCAATGGACTATCAGATACTAATTAATAATATTCGAAGTTGTATTTATCTCTATTTGCATTTCTTTTTTCAATAAAGTATACAAAGCCATTCTTAGAAATTTACGCACTAAGAATACGCACCTTTAATTACTGTGCACAAAGTGAAAGGATCGCCGGAATATCCAGGTTGACACAAGCAAACTGGTATGTGATTCTGTACTCGACAATCAGCATTCTGGCCGCAAGACCCAACGCAAGGATCACGACATTTTTCCGAGATACAAGCTTGATCCGACGGGCAATCTGTATTGACTACGCACTCTGCGCGGCAGTTGGGTGGTATCCCTATATAATTTTTCAAGCAAGTGCACGCGGCTTGATCATTAACGACTTTGCACTCCGCGTAGAGTCCACATGGGCTGGGGAAACAAGGATCCATCGGCGGTAGCGGAACAACTAAAAGATTAAATACGTATATGATAGTAATGATATAATAAATGATAGCAGTCTATCGACATATTGGTAACAGATTTGATCAGATGTGTCAGCAGACTAACATCAACTGCATTGGCAAGATCTGCTTTCGACAGACTTGTACGTCTGAGAATACATAATTTTTAAATATAATTCTTACATACGTAAACAAATAAGCAAAATAAGTTTAAGTTAATTAAATATATCAATTACCGGGTTCAGGGAAACATCTGGAGAAGGGGTCGCCCGTCTTTCCTTGCGGACAACTGCAGAGCGGATTGTGATTGATAATACGGCAATTGGCTTCGATTCCACACGTGCCAGGGCACGGGTCAGTACATTTGTATTTGTAGCATGCTCTATTTTGCGGACATTCCGAATTGACGACACATTCCGGCTTACAATTCGGCGGAACACCCACGAAAGACTCTTGGCACGTGCACACGGCTTGGTTGTTTATGGCACGGCACAAGCTGTTCGGTCCACAGGGTGAAGGTGAGCAGGGATCTCTGACGGTAGGTTCGGTATCCACTTCCGGTTGAAGGGTGCAAATCGTAAATGGATCTCCAATGTATCCGGGTTCGCAAGTACACGTAGGAATGTGGTTGATCACTGAACACTGCGCTCGGACGCCGCATACTCCTGGGCAGGGATCCTTGCATTTATTGCGAAGGCATGCCTTGTTTGTAGGACAATCCGCGCTGAGGACGCACTCCGGTTGACAGCCCTCGTAAGGATTTCCTTGATAGTCATCGATGCATATGCAAGCGCCAGCATTGTCCCGTTGTTGACAGATCGCATTGGCACCGCATGGTGAAGGTTCGCACGGATTCATTGGTTCTTCTGCAGAACAAAATTGCCTGATATTTATTGGTTCAAGATTGATTAGCTCAAAAAAACGTTATGTTCTAAGTGAAATAACCAGCAGAAGTACAAAAATAATCACGTACAAAAATAGATGGATAATTTGAAGAAAAATGTTGGTGCTCTTGCTGATATAATTAATTAAATAAACGTCAGGATAAATGAACAAACGTACCTTCTAATACGCATTGCACGAACGGATTGCCCGCATAGCCGATCTGACACGAACAAGTCACTGCGTGATTCACTACTTTGCATTCAGCGTTATCCCCGCAGGATCCCGGGCATGGATCTTTACATTTCATGTTTATGCAAGATTTTTCCGGCGGGCAATCGGGATTGATCAAACACTCTGGCCGACATGACGGTGGAGTGCCGATGTACGTAGGTAGACACGAACATGATGGTTGTCCATTTGCATTCTGACAAAGTGCGTTTGGTCCACATGGCGAAGGAATGCAAGGATCGCCCTGATCCTTAGGTTCCGATGGTACTAAAATATAGATACGACACTTTGTATTTATTCGCGCTTTATTCGAAGCTATTGCAAATATCTCTTGCATCTATTATAATTTTCAAAATTGGTGAAATCGATCATCATTAACGTGTAATTCTTGAACATCGTTGAAATTATATATCATACCATTTTATTGATATCATAAAATTATTTTATTTGTAATCATATAATAGTTTTTCTTACTTGGAATATCATAACAACTTCTGAACGGATCTCCAGTCTGTCCAGGAGGACAACTGCATATCGGCGAATGGTTGATTACTTCGCATCTCGCGTTCAAACCGCAGGAACCTAGACAGGGGTCTGTGCACTTTTTATTTACGCAGGCTCGCGTTGGCGGACATTCAGAGCTAACGACACACTCTGGTCTGCAGGATGGCGGAGAACCAAGATAGCCTCGGAGACAAGAGCACACAGCGTGATCCTCGATGTTGCGACATTGACTGTTCGGTCCGCAGGGCGAGGGCGAGCACGGATCTTTTCGAGAATCCGGCACTGAAATACATGCGAGACAAATTTTAATTTTGTATTAACATAAACTGACATAGAAATCTATGAAAAATATGTAAAATATATAATTACATCTGTGGCGATATAATTATAATAGCAATATGTTAATTGAAGCAAATAAAAAAACTATATTTCTTTGCATACCTCTAGGTTGAACACGACAGCTGACGAACGGATCACCAACGTATCCGGATGGACAGGAACAGACGGGAATGTGATTCACCACGTCGCATCGCGCGTTTTGGCCACATATTCCGGGACAAGGATCCTTGCATTTGTTCTTCAGGCAAGTTTTATCGCGGGCACATTCTGAATTAAGGATACATTCGGGACGACAGGCCTCATAAGGATTACCGATATATTCGAGCAAGCATCTGCATTCACCATTATCGCATATGGCGTTCGGACCACATGGTGATAGAGCGCAAGGGTCCGTGGTTGGTGGTTCTGTAACTATACAGATAAAACAATGTTAAAGATAAATTATTAAATCAGATTGTTTCGATTTTCTTTGTAATTAATTTCTCGCAGAACAGCTCATATTACTAATGCGTTGCTTCGCTTACCTGGTGGAATAATGCTGCATTGCGTAAATGGATCTCCGGTGAATCCTTCCATACACGTGCAAACTGGGAGATGATTTAATACGTGACATTGAGCGTTTACTCCGCATGAGCCTGGACACGGGTCCGTACACCTCTGATTGACACATGCGAAGTGACTTTTACATTCGGAGCTTAAAATGCACTCCGGTCGACATTGTGGCGGTACACCAATGTAATTTGGCAAGCAGGAGCAAGCGGGATTGCCGGATATTATTTGACACAAAGAATTCGGACCACAAGGTGATGGGGTGCAAGATGGTGGCCGCTCAGTTGCCGGAAATTCGGTAGTAACTGAAAAATAGTTATTATATATTATTTATGTCTAATTGTAAGAGAAATGTACGTAAAGAAAAAATTTATAATGTCAACAAACACATCTCTTTTCGCAAATTAATAAATATGTGGAACACAATATGCAAAAATGTAATATTGAATACTCAAATGACGTAAATATTAAGTAATACAATTTTATCTAAACCAAATTTTCTAGAATATTCATGTTGATGCTGATACGAGGATATAAAATATATATAATGCTTACTATGTGGCGAACAGAAAGTGAAAGGATCTCCTGTGAAACCGGCAGGACAAGTACAAATCGGATTGTGGTTTTTGGTAATACATTGCGCCCTCAGTCCACAAGTATTCGGGCAAGGATCTGCACATTTCTTATTTACACACGCTAGATGAGGTGGACACTCGGCATTAACGATACATTCTGGTCTGCACGACGGTGGAATGCCCCTATACTCTGGTAAACAGGTGCATACAGCTTGACCGTTAACGACTCGGCATTTACTGTTGGGCCCACAAGGTGATGGAGAGCACGGTTCCAATGTTTCTGAAGAAAATAACATTACATTTTTTATAGAATTTTTAGTTTTATATAATAATTATTTTAAAAAGATATTTATCTAAAGAGCAGTTTTTCAATAGCTATCATTATAGCAGTTTATTTGCATTAATAATAACGTATTCATACTGACAATATTAAATTAATACAATTAATACAGTTAAAACAAAACTAATAACATTATTAACATTGTTTTCACTTTGTTAATGCAACTAATATAATATTTATTTTTTATTAAATCAATCTACCATTAATATTTCACTACCAAAAACAACTTACTTATCATCTCCTCAATTTCGCAAGCAAAATATGGATCTCCAGTATATCCCGGTGGACACAGACAGACAGGAACGTGCGCTTGTACGTTACAGATAGACAACGTTCCACACGTATTTGGACATGGATCTATGCATTTGAAACCAACACACGCCAGCTGCGGCGCGCAGTCATTGTTCGTTTCGCATTCCCTGTGGCATCCCTTGATGATATCGTAAGGATCACCTATTAGGTCAGGCGGACATCCGCAGGCGCCAGCTCCGTTTCTTTCGCGACATTGCGCATTGGGACCGCAAGGATTTGGCGAGCATGGATTTGACACAGTTCTGTCTGTCGCTACAAAAACATACGAAACAAAAATTTATAATATTTACACAGAGCACAGTGTGTTTTCAAATATCATCTTCGACAATCTAACTCAATGGATATCCGAATTTCTACTCACCTGGCGGAGATGCTAGGACGCAGCGCACAGTAGGATCACCCTCGTATCCTTCCGGACAGGTGCAAAACGGAACGTGATTCTGCACTGTGCACCTGGCGATTTCGCCGCAAGCACCAGGACAGGGATTCTTGCATCTCTGATTGATGCACGCTGCGGTATTCAAACATTCCGAGTTGTCGGTGCACTCCGGCCTGCAGTTCGGTGGACGGCCAATGTAGTTCTGCAAGCAGGAACATGCCGGATGCGAGCCTATAACTCTGCACTGCGAGTTCGGGCCGCATGGATTCGGCAGGCAAGGGTCTCCTTCCCCTTTTGGCAACGGCGACGTGGTGCTAATCCTGGTGCAATGCACGAAAGGATCGCCGGAGTAGCCGCTGGCGCAGCTGCAGATGGGATTATGGTTCACCGTAAGGCAGTTCGTGTTTTGTCCGCAAGAACCTGGACACGGATCCGCGCACTTGTTATTAATGCATGCCCTGTTCTGCGGACACTCAGAACTGACAATGCAACCCGGTCGGCAGCTCGGTGGAACTCCGGAGAATCCCGGTTGACAGAGGCACACCGCGTGTCCGTCGTGTGTTCGACAGTTGCTGTTGGGTCCGCACGGCGATGGATCGCAAGGATTGAGCGGCACGGGCAACGGCGTCACGACATCGATGATGGTACAACCGTTCACCGGATCGCCAGTATAACCAGGTAGGCAGGAGCACATCGGGGCATGATTGACCACACGGCAAGTAGCGTCTTGGCCGCACGTGCCGGGGCACGGATTGACACATTTGTTGTTCAGGCAGGCCTTGCTGCGATCGCAGTCGGCGTTAGTCACGCATTCGGGTCTGCAAGCGATGTACGGATCACCGAAGTACTGCGGTAGGCACGTGCAGGATCCAACGCCGTTTCGTTCGTTGCACACTGCGTTGGCGCCGCACGGCGACGGATTGCACGGTGTGCGTGGTTGCTCCGTCGTAATAGGCACTGAAAACAATTAATTAATATTTAATTAGGTAATAACTATTAGGAAATAAATAGCTAATAAGAATAACTATATTTTTTAACACTTTAACACCTCGCAAACTCTTCGCAAAGAAACACATACCTTCTACGATGGGTATACATTCCGTGAACGGATCGCCCGTGTAGCCCTCGTTACAGATGCAGACAGGATTGTGTTTTACGACATTGCAATACGTATTTACGCCGCAAGAGCCTGGACACGGATCCACGCACTGTTCGTTTTGACATGCCAAATTTCCCGGACATCCTTCGTTTATGACACACTCCGGACGGCAATTTGGTGCGCGGCCAACGTAATTCGGTAAACATGAGCACGCCGGAAAACCGTCAATCACTCGACATTGGGAATTCGGTCCGCATGGCGAAGGGACGCAAGGATTGCCGCTTGGTCTCGGTATTGGTGTTACTTCTATAATTACGCATTAATACATTAGGGCAGTGTATGTGTTTGGTACATAAACTACCGCGTAAATGTATTCAATTCTTATTTGTATTGATTTGTAATTCAAGTGATTCAAATAATGAGAGAACATTTGAAAGTGTATATAAAATTGAAGATAAAAGTTTCAAGACGATGTAATTAAAAGAATTTTGAAACTTACCTTCCTTAACGCAACCGAAGAACGGATCTCCGCTATAGCCAATCGCACAGATGCATACTGGATTATGATTGATCACCCGGCAGTCTGCATTCACACCGCACGTGCCTAGACATGGATCCTTGCACCTCTGGTTGATACACGCTGTGTTCGCGCTACAATCCGTGCTGACTACGCATTCCGGTCGGCACGACGGTGGGCTGCCAATGTAATTAGGTTGACAGGAGCACACTGCGTGATTATCAATAACGCGGCAGTTGCTATACGGTCCACAGGGAGATGGTTGGCACGTATCACCTGGTACTGAAGGCGCTATGAGAAAAATAGATCACGTTATAAATCGTTTAAGCTCCTTCTGATTTATAGCTATGTCAGAAAGGTCAGAAAAATATCACCGACGTACTTATCGGTATGTGGCAAGACGTAAGTGGGTCTCCGGTGTAACCGGAGAGGCAACTACAGGATGGCTGATGATTATAGACTTGACATTGCGCGTTAATTCCGCACGCTCCAACGCACGGGTCTTTGCATTTGTTATTAATGCAAGCCTTCGTGTGAGCGCAATCCGAATTTTGAACACATTCCGGTCTGCAGCCCTCGTAGGGATCACCAGTGTAATCGGGCAGACAAGTGCAAGATCCCGCGCCATTACGCTCTTTACATACGGCGTTTGTACCACACGGTGAAGGATCGCATGGCAATTGCGCTGGGAAGACAGCTATAGGGCAAAAATGTGTTTATCCGGAATATGCAACAATATGTCAACATTGTCAACTTAAGAATAAATTTTTAAAATATTACCTTTAGCGCAGCCTGAGAAAGGATCTCCTTCATAGCCTTCGTAACAATGACATATAGGTCGATGATTCAGCACCGTACAATTTGTGTTAAAACCGCATGATCCCACGCATGGATCCAAACATTTCTTTTGAATACAAGCTAAGGAGCTAATGCAGTCCTGATCGATCACACACTCTGGCCTACAATTCGGCGGTGCTCCGAACATGCCACTAATACACGTGCATATCGGATGATCCTCTTGGACGCGACAATCAGCGTTAGGTCCGCAAGGCGATGGCAAACAAGGATTCGTTGTTGGCGGTAAAGGTTCTAAAAAGATGGATTAAATAATATTATTTACCACTTTATATTATATATTCGAAAAACAATATATAATATATAATATTATATATCTTTTCGAAAAATCTTCTCACCTTAGCTTGGCAATGAATACATTACTTATTTAATTTCCGAAAAATTAAATTTTAATAAGTACCTTCAATTTTATTACATTTCTCATTGCGACAGAAATCTTCTCGTTAGAGAGCTTTGCGTCATGTATTTGAAAGCCGGAAAAATCAACTGTCTAACTAGTTTTAATTACTATCTTACTTCCTACGTAATTAGCAATACTTTCTCATAATTAGAACAAACTCTTTATTTAACAGGGATCCCCTTTTAACTGAAGTGCGCTAAAATAATGTATTACCTTCTTTAACGCAATGAGTGAATGGATCACCGACGTATTGACGAGGACAACTGCAGATCGGGTTGTGATTGATGACCTGGCAATCAGCGTTCAAACCACACAATTCCGGGCAAGGATCATTACACTTTTGATTAATGCAAGCCAGATGAGCCGGACATTCCGTGCTGACGAGACACTCCGGACGGCAATGCGGCGGAGTGCCTTGATAACCCGGGCTACATGAGCAAACTGCACGATCGTTCATTACACGGCAGATACTGTGTGGACCGCATGGTGATGGCATGCACGGATTCTGATCTGGCACTACTACAAAAAATGAAACCAAATTAGACTTTTTGTTACATTAATATTGTTATTACAGTTAATTTAAATCTATCATTCAACTATATATTATCACATATATAGGGATTTTAAATTATAATAAAATATTTTATGAAAAAAGCAGACATAAAAATTTTGAAAAATTATACAAACTGACAACTTATTACGTTAGATATTTTAAATTTAAGAAAAAATATTCTATCATCTAAATTAGTGCAGTATTGTGTATAACAAATGAAACAAATCACATAAAAAGTAATAAACTAAAATATGTCCACATACAAGGTCTCTCTACTTTGCAGGCTCTGAACGGATCTCCGGTATATCCTGGCAAGCAAGAACACATCGGAAGATGATCGACGACTTCGCAATGCGCATTAGCGCCGCACACGCCTGGACATGGGTCTCTGCAATGTTGATTGAAACAAGCCAAATGACTTTCGCAATCCCGATTAATGATGCACTCGGCCTCGCAACCATCTATATAGGGATTGCCGATAAATGGCGGTATGCATGTGCATTTGGCTATGCCATCGATCGCCGTGCAAATAGCGTTTTTGCCACAGGGTGATAATAGACAAGGATCATATGGTTCCGCTGGTCGTGCTGCAATAATAGTAAAACGTTTTATTGTTGAGTATTTAAAATTGTTTAAAATGCTTTATTATAGTTATGTTATTTAATATGTTAATCGTAAAGGCCGCAAAAAGCTTTTGAACTTAATATTATACATTAAAAATTTATAAACAAGATAATACAAATAATAAAACATTAAACATTTTTTTAAATTAAAATAGCTTAATAAAGTTTTTAGGAATTTATACGCACAGACTCAATAGTTGGTTTAGTTAAAAAATTATAATTACGAAATGTAATTTTTGATTATTTTAATATTTGGAAATAAACTCTTTTCATTTTGTACTATTCAATTATTGGCAATAATTACCTCCACAACTCTTGTATGGGTTTCCAATCATGAGATCTGGACAGTAACAAGGCGGTACCCTCGTGCTATTGCATCTCGCCCCAAAACCACAAGGATTAAATTCGCACTGGTCAACTTTTGGCACGCATCCTCTAATAGTGTTCGGACTTTCGATGTAGCCAGGTAGACAGGTACATTTCGCGAAGCCATTGTCCAACACGGAACAGCGAGTATTGGGTCCGCAAGGAGAAGGATCGCAGGAGGTAGTAGGAAGTGTACAGGGGAAATGCGGCGGATCACCCTCGTATCCTGGCAAACAGAAGCACTTCACCTGTCCATTCACCACCCGGCATCCTGAGTTGGCGCCGCAGGGATTACCTTCGCACTGGTCACCTTCAGGAACTGGATACATTACAAGAATGGATGATTTGTTAAAAGATTTTCTGTACACTTTGTTACATTTGAATCTATACATTTATAATTTAAAAAAAAATATATATATATATACGGTCGTCACAATTATATTTCATAAAAAATGTATACGTACTGCACTGTTCGAATGGACTTCCGGTTAGACCTTTTGGACAGAAACAGACAGGATTCCCATTGTCATTTTCGCATAAAGCGTTCAAACCGCACGGATTTGGAACGCAAGGATCGACAGTCGACACTATCTCTTGACAGCCAATGTGAGGATTTCCTTGATAACCTGGAAGGCACGTACACTGCGCTTGGTGATTACTGGAGACGCACTTTGCATTATCTCCGCAATCAAACTCGACGCAAGGATTAATGCACTGCCTGTTGAGTCGATCGCAGTATTTGTGCGGAGGACAGTCTTCGTTGTATTGGCAAATATTCTTCGTTTCTTCCACTGAAATCGTAGGATATGTTAATTTACATTTTTACATACATTTATTTATACAAAGCTTTACTTGCAACTTTTACGTGCACTAATAATTTGCATTAGATTTTCGTATCAAGTGTTCTAAATATTTAAGAAAATATTATCGATTTATATCGTGTAATTTTATTGCCCGCTATTTCAAGTAGTAATATTGATTTCATATCTCATTGTGAAACTTACGTAAATCGCAATAGGAGAATCCATTTCCGTGATAGCCTTCTTCACAACTGCAGTCCGCTCCGTGGTTCGTATTAATACAAATAGCGTGTTCCGCACAAGGATTTCGAACTAGGCACGGTTCCTGGCAAGTGTGCCCGATGCACGCTTCTGTCAGGGGGCAATCCCTGTTGCTAGTGCAACCCGCTAGAGAAAGAGTGGGAAAGCCCATGTAACCCCAGGAAGTGTGCACAAGTATAAGAATTGAGATAAAGGGAGTTTTTTTTTGCATAGCAATGTGATTCTCTTGATCTTTATGTGCGAAAAAGTATGCGAATCATGAATCGAGAGAAAAAACATTCTCCAATACAAGAGAGACGTATTCAGAAAGAATATGACGAATATCTCAAGGAGATCATTCTTCATGATCATGCACGACAGTTATAACGAGAATGAACATTTTGTGCTTTGTGAAGAAGGTCTTACATATAATTTGCGAAATATGTACGTGAGATATATGTACAGTACATACATATTTACAAATCTCTCGACGGCTATAAAAGAAGACTGAAAATAAAATCAAATGAAACCAAGCACACTGCTGGCGGTAATACGAACCTTTGATGCAAGTGTTTGTCGATGAGTCGCACAGCATACCAGGTGGGCAGTAAGGACATTCCGCCTCATTAGTCTCCACTGAAAGAATCGTATAAAATAATAAGTATTTTTTTATTGCGGATATGCAAAATGCTACTCAATCTAATTACAAACGTACCTTTGACGCAGACCGGCCTATGATATTGAACATGGCAAGCTTCGACGAAGTCGCACGGATTACCCAAAGCACAAGGATTCACGCACTGGTGATTTACGCAGGCCAATTGGATGGGACAGTCGTTGTGCGTTGTACATTTCACGTCTAACGAAACAAATGTACATTAGATGCAGGAATTAATAAAAGACGAAAACGTCATGAAATGTTAATGTACATGTCCCAACAGAAAATCTATTTGACCTCAGTTTTAACTGCCATCTTGGTATGTTCTATCAAAAACGGCAGCTATGAAACAATGCACATTTACTTAGATTTATCACATGGGTGTTGTCAGTGCAATACATAAACATGAATACACAAAGACAATGTACTTTTTCCTTTAAGACATATAGTGATATTTGTGTTACATGTGTCAAGTAAATATAGCAGCTAAAAAAGACACTGACGCGTCTACTTTGAACAAAATTATCTTTCATAGACGTTCTAATTTTTTCACAACTTATAATAATTCTAATTTTATATTTGTGAACGACAATATAGCATTACTGTATATAAATAAATAAATTCGTGTGAAAGATAATTTTCTCTGAATGCAGACGATTGAAATTGCAGTTCATTATACATATGTTAGATACAAAAAAGCTGTAAGAGAGAAAATCGTGCACAAGCGTTAATGTACATGCGTAGAGCGCTAATGCAGCAGTCCTTTGTCTGCATTTGGGAAAGCAGTGTCTGACTGCCTATTGACAATTTTCGATTCGGTCATCACATGGGACAGATAGATGTTCGATTTATAGGCCGCCCTTATGGTATCGATCGCATTCTCATTCATGAATTTACACCGATGAGAGCCATTTCGTGAAATGACTGATTCGGCAAGCAGTGTCTACAAATCTCCAGAATTGGTTGCTTCCAATTTTTATCTGGATACGATAATGTGGTCTCACACTGGAGAAAGTTTGTAGAGAACATCGGTGACAGTAAACATAAAATGACACCACAATTACGGAACTCCCAACAATAGAAATCTTTACCTGGGAGTACGCTACAATTAGACGTACTCTGCTCGGTACTTGAGTCTAAGCACACAGGCCGATGATTCGCAACGTCGCATAAGACATTCTCTGGACATGGATTGTCAGTTTTACATGGATTCCGACAAAAACCATCGATGCAAGTTTCACATTCTGTACAATCTGTATGTAAGGTACAAAACATTTCTGTTTTATTCTGAGTGATTTCAGGCGTCGTATAATATTCTGTGGTCAAATATTGCTCTGTGGATTTTTTGGATGTAGAAGGTTGCTCTGTGGTAGAATATTCCTCTGTGGAGTATTCGATTGTACTATATTGTGTCGCTTGCGTAGATGTAATAAACTGTTCAGATGGATATTCAAATGTGCTGTGTTGTTCTGTAGTAGAGATCTGTTTTGTTGTAGGTTGTTCAAATGTGGTGGGTTGTTCGGTCTTGAATCCTATAGTGGAATACTCTTCTGTAGTAGAGATCCGTTCTGTAGACTCTTCAGTTGAAATGTATTGTTTCGAAGTAGTATATTGTTCTGTGGGTTGCTGTGATGTTCTAAACTGTTCTGTGGTAGAATATTCTTTTGTAGAATATTCAGGCCTGCTATATTGCTTCGTAGTGGAGATCTGTTCAGTAGATTGTGCAAACGTAGCATATTGTTCTGTTTGTTCTGACGTCTTAAGGTGTTCTGTGGTGGAATGTTCCGCTGTAGTATGTTCCGATGTGCTATAATGTTCTGTACTAGAAATCTCTCCTGTAAATTTTTCAGTTGTAGTGTACTGTTTCAAAGTAGTATATTGTTCTGTCGAGTATTCCTCCGTGGTAAATTGAGATGTGATGTGCTCGGTAATAGAAGATTGTTCTGTTGCAGAAATATCAGTGCCTTTGTGAGAACTGTCGACATCAATCATATTTGTCGTAAATATAGGAGACTCAGATGTAATGATAGAAAATGGAGTAGTATCTTTTATATATGGCTCAGTTGTATCAACTGAACCAGTTTTGGCAGTGCTCCATTCTTGTGTAATTTCTTTGGCAGTATCACGTTCAATATTTATTGTAGATGTTTCGGTATGTTCCAAGATATCTGGAGATGACATCGTATGATCTGTTTGCGTAAAAAATGTCGTAGTAGTCATTGCGTTAGTGGTACTTTCCATATGTGTTTCAGTGATTTCCTTTAACGGTTTTACTGTTAATTCTGTGATAGAATATTGTGTAGTAGTAGTAAAAGGTGTAGTTGTTGCTACTGTGGAAGTTTCTTCATCACTTACATTAGGAACTTCTGTGGTAGGAACTGCAGTTATATTCTCAGGAACTTCAATAAGGCCACTTGCTTCCGTTGTCTTAGAAATCGTTGTTGTTTCAGTACTTTGATCAGAAACAGTGATATCAGTAATCTCAGTATAACTGAATGTAACTGGAGAAGTGGCAGTAACATTTTGAAGGACAGTTATTCCAGTTATTTCGGTTGTAGTGTCAAATTCACTCTTTGTTGTCCCAATTGTAGAAGAAGGTATACTTTCTGTAACAGTCTCTTCTGTACTATACATAGTTGAAATAGTGGTTTGTTCGATTTCGGAAGTAACAGTACTTGCTGCTGTTGTATATTCTGTTGAAGTAGATTCAACTTCAAAATCAGTACTTTCAGACGTTGGAGTGGTAAAAAGACTAGATGTTATATTCTCTAAAGTATCAACGTTTGTCGTTGAAATTAAAGTATCATTTAAAATATTAATTTCGGTTGTACTTAATATCGAAGATACGGTTGTCGTACGTTCCGGAGACTCGGTAGCAATTTCCGTCGATACAATAGTCGTATTTGATTCATTTGTCGTTTCAGTAGTAATATTTTCCAATAAATTTCCGGTAACGTCAGTTAAAGCAACCGTGCTTTCCTCCGTGTATATAACGGTTAACATCTCCGTAGTAGAAATGGGTAGTGTGAATGGCGGAATGCTAGTACCCGCTGATGTTTGTAACGTAGTGTGGACTGTTTCAAAAGTGTGATCTAAATCTATAGAATGCAACGTCGTTGCACCACCAGATGAACAACGTTTGTCGTTAGGATCGCAACCACAAATAGGCCTGTGTGCTTTAACCCGACACTGAACTGCCAGTTGACACCCGTTGATGCAGGGATCAACGCAAGAGCTTTCGACGCATGCTTCTGCGTCGCTGCAATCGTCATCGGACTCGCAAACTGGCTTGGGCATTGGATGAAGAACTGCTGCGGATACAATATAACGTAAACATAGTATCTGATAAAGTGGCAAAACTGCTAATTGGGGAGCGACTCTGATTAGACTAGGCTACAGATAAGTTTATAGTTTATTTCAATTACTACAAATTAAGAGTTAGCATGCTCGCATATAATAGATAAGCTGATTGTAAGAAACATTATTAGATCTTTACAGAGACAGATGTAACGGAAGAATCCTTCAGTAGTGAGGAGATCGACAGAATAGAGTGGGAGTTTAGGGTATGGGAAATTTGTATCTGTAACTTGGAACCTGAAATATGCGTCCAGACAACAGAACAAAGAAATCTGTGCATCTAACTATAACTTTACAAAAATAAATCTTATAAATTAAAAAAAAAGAATTAAAATCAAGTTGGTGAAGAGTAATCAAGTTTTGCGCGTATTCTGCTGTCTGTACGATCGGAAACCTGAAAAGTAGCAATTGTATGTCTCGTGTAAGGCCAGGCAATGTAAAGATGTGATAACGGCTATGAGAAATGACAAGACTCAGATAGTGTTCTGAGAAATTGTGTTTACCTTTCATGCATCCGTATTTAGTATCTGGCACAAAGCCGGGGGGACAGAACTTGCAGATAGGCTTGTGCTCCTCCACGTAACAGGGGGCATCAGCCGGACAGGTGGAGTTTCTGCATGGGTCCACGCAGCGATAGTTGCGGCACGCCAAGTCTGGAGAGCAGCCACTGTCTCGCAGGCAAATGGAGAGGGAGGGATTGCAGTTTTTGGTGCAAATGCACACGGGACGGTGGTCCAGGACATCGCAGGTTTTATCAGCCGGACACGGTCTTTTGCTTCGCACGTTACAGGGATTTTGACATTTCCCATTGACGCACGCGGCGTTCGAGGGACAATCGAAGTCTCTCGAGCAGGTAAGTGTGTCAGGGGCGCAGGTCAATTCCCCGATTTCGTTGACTACGAAGCCATATTTGCAAACGCACATAGGTTTGTGATTCCGCACCTGACACCTCTTGTTGACCTCGCAGGTATACCGAGGACTCAAACACGGGTCGCGGCACTCGCCTGTCTGCGAGTGGCAGGAGAGACTCTCCGGACAGTCGTAATCGGAGGAACAACCGATGCTCGGCGTAGGTTTGGGATTGAGCGTGTCGCATTTGGAATCTGGATGGCAGGCCGTGTGGGGCATGCCGATATAGCACTGCGGGCACGAGCAACGCGGCTTGTGCAGAACCACTCTGCACAGAGCATTGATCCCACAGGCACCGCGTAGCGCGCACGGGTCCAGACATTGTAGATTTATGCAGGCTTTTTCATTGGGGCACTCTAAGTCGCTGGTGCATTCGCGCTCTATTGTCACGATAGTGGTGTTCAAGTCGGTGTAGAGTCGGTGGGTCGTGGGTGGTGGGACAGGAAAAAAAAAGAAAAAAGCATTTATAAGAACTGTGAAAAGAAACTTTCTCACAAATAACATAAACCACATGCTTTGTATTTATGATGAAAGTAGGGTAGGCTCTGTGAAGAGGTATAGAGTAACGACTTTACACTTTTTCAAAACATCAGACATCTTCTCAGAGAAATTACAACGGCAAGCAGCGATATTTACAACACAAGCCCCCACAGATTTCAGAATAGGAGGAAATAACAACCCGTGAATATCAGCAAATATCAAGCATGGGTATATGAGAATGTCCCTTTCGCAGTTCCCAATCTGTATTAATCCTAAAATAGAGATATATATGGTGTCGACTGTAAATGTGTACCTCCTTGTATTCAAGTGGCACTATAAGGCAAATGAGTGTCTTTTTGTTTATTCAATTATATCCTCAAGACAGATTGGATACTGAAATAAACATTCTACATATGAAGTTATGTGTGAGATATGTGTGAAACGTGTGTTCTCTCATCTCAAAATTATGTACAGTATGTCCTATATTGTATAATATGTACAGGTAATGTTGTATTCTTTACTTATGGGTAAAATATGTATATATATATCCTATGTCGTGGCGACATACTGCTCCAATCACATCTGTCTCTCGATGTTAACGTTTTCACTCGATTAATACGTCTATGTATTACTCAAGTCCTACTAAACGATACATGGTTATTCTACGGACCATGTTCCTGTGATTGTCAGTATTGCTCGCTAGTCACAAATGCTGTACATATAATTAATCAACCGGTTAAACTCGGTTAAAAAGTTAGTAGGCCGTATTTTCCTACCTGTTGTGCACTCGATATCTGGCGAACCGCTTGTACCTGGTGGACACCGACAGACGAATATAGCTCCATCCCTAATACACTCGGCGTTCTTTCCGCATCCATTTGTTCGACAGTCTCCTAAATCTTTATCTGAACTACCTGTATCAACAAATCATTAATGACAATATCAACCAAAGGAATAAATAAACGAATATTTGTTGTCTCGCCACGATATTAAGATCGATATTTTTAAGATATCGAGTAGTCATATTTTGTCATATACTTTTTTAAAATTTTTATTTATTCGTTTCAATAATGATATATGTAGAAAAATTTCTTCAATTTACTTTGTAGGCAGCTAGTATTGTTATTTTTTCTATTAACGTATGCTTTAAATCCAGTAGAAAAGTAATACGTACATGCGTGCATTGGATCGCCCGATGGATTATTCGGTGGGCAATAACACTGCGGCTGATTCTTGTAAATTCGACAGGCTGCATTGATGCCGCAACGAGTGTCCTTGCAAAGATCACCGTCGCAGAGGCACACCTGATGCGGGTCGCCGTGACATCCCGGATCGCACGTGCATTCGAAACCATTTAGAGTTTCTCGGCATTTAGCGTTAACGCCGCAAGGTCTTCGCAGACATTCGTCACCGCCTGAGAATGATTAAGGAATGCAAAGAACGCGCGTGTTAAAAAATTATTCTTTTGTTCACAAGTATAATTTCTGTAACAAATATAATGGACTTGCCTTTCTTGCAGTTGATCTTCGGATTGCCAAAATGTCCCGGCGGGCAAGAGCACTGTGCTTTTCTGTTGATCACGCGGCACTGCGCATTGAAGCCACAGACGCCGTGCTGTAAACATGGATTTGTGCAAACCCCGTATTCGCTGCAATGTTTGTTCAACTCGCAATCGTCGTCATGATGGCACTCCAGCTGGTAGCACTCTTGACTCGGCTCACCCTGGTAGCCCTCTGGACATAAGCACACCGCACGATGACTCGAGACGCGGCAGAGTGCATTTATTCCGCAAGGCGATCCATGGGCGGAACATGGATTCTCGCACTGGCCATTTGTGCACGACAATGACGACGGGCAGTCAGAGTGGGTGCGACAGCCGACGAGGCACAAACCTCCATCACATACGTAGCCCTGAATTTAGTAAAACGTGTAATTTTAAGATTAAACACTTCACGATGTCAGCATTAGTTAAAAAAAGACGATACTGTCTCAAATTTTTTGAATTTATCAAACTTTACCTTTGGACATGCGTTGTTGACATCGCACTTGATACGACACTTGCCACTATGACAGACCTCGCCGCAAGAACAATCGTTCTGATGGTGGCAGCTAGTGGTGCAGAAACCGATTTCGTCGCACTCGCACGAGCCGTCGCAGGGAATCATGGTCTTGGCGCAATTGATCAATGCGTTACCGTAATAATTTGCGGGACAACTACATTGAGCCACGTGATTGACTACGCGACAGCCAGCGCATTCTCCGCACGCCTTGCCACCGTCGCATGGACCTGAAAATCACAATGCAGTTACATTACTTTGCTCGACCGAGATAGGCATATTTGAAATCTAACGTATGCAATATCTCATACGTGAAACTTACTTCTGCATTGATTGTTGATACAAGATTCGTCGCCCGGACACGTGTTATCACTGCGGCACCCAATGTCACACATGCGATTGCGGCATATTTGATTCGCGACGCAATGATCATCGCTGTTGCATATCGCTTTACAAATGCCGCCGTCGCACCGTTCGTCACTCAAGCAATTCGCATCGCTGAAAAGATATAATTATTTCGCATCGAAACACAATGATAATTTTATGCAGTTAGTTTAGTCACGTATTCTCACCTTCTGCACGTGGAATAGCACGATCTGCCGTAACACATTTGTCCCGGTAAACATTCGAGTTCAGATGAGCAGGGGAGGAATGTCTGCTTGCATCCAATACGAGCATCTCCCACCAAAGGTGATGGACACGTGCATATTTTTTGGTGATTGACGGTTGTACACTTGGCGTTTACACCGCAGGCACCGGTCAACGAGCACGGATCTGCAAGCAAAGAATAATTGGATATAATAAAATAGAAAACATTATATTTACCAAGAAAAATAAGATGCAGACAAGCAAAAGTAAATTCAACATGACAGAATTACTACCAATAAAGATATAAAAAATACCGATGGAACCCACCTAAACACTGGTTGTTTATACACGCGTAACTATCCTGGCATTCAATGTCCGCCCGGCAACCGGAAACGCACACCAGCCCCTCGCAAATCTCACCACTTCTGCAATCCTCGTCCCGTCTGCAAAGTGACTTGCAAATGCCGGAGCTGTCGCATCTCTCGTTGCTCAAACAATTCGCGTTGGACGAGCAGACGGGTGTGCAAACACCAGCGATGCAAGCCGTGCCCACGGCGCAGTCCCGATTGGCCTGACAGACCGAACCCGGCGTTCTCAGACACGCTACTTTGGCGGTCGGATTTGGTATAAAACCGGTAGAGCACGAACACGTGGCACGCTGGTTGAAGACAGTGCACTTGGCGTTCGGTCCGCACGGCGTAGCCTCGCACGGGTTCACGCACTTGTTCCCTAAGCAAGCCTCATTCGCGTTGCAATCCTCGTCGGCACGACAACCGAACGAGCACATGTTGTTCAAACAAATATGACCCAGGAAGCAGTCGTTGTCCAGCCGGCAAGTCAGCAAGCAATTGCCACGAATGCACTTCTCATTCAATGCGCAATCGTCGTCGACGGTGCAAATCGGCAAGCAAACGTTCTCACGACAGGTGTTGCCTCCGATGCAGTCCCCGCTTCCGAGACAAGACACTGGCACTGCAAATAATGAGCATTTTACAGAATTTGCAATGAGATATTAATCAGAAGATGTTCAAATATTGTGAAATCATTTGTATACTTACGTCTAACACATTCTACTTCGGAGTTGCCGGTGAAGCCTGGTGGACAGCTACACTGTTTAATGTGACTTCTGACTTTGCATTCGGCGTTTATGCCGCAAGCTCCTCTTACATCGCATGGATCTAAGCATTGCCCGTTCAGGCAAACGTCGGACAAGTTACATTCCTCCTCCGATTGACAAGATGCTGAAATAATATTACTTACATTATTCAATATAACATAATAGAAAAATTGCTTTTCACATAGATACTCTGATTGAAGCCATACGGAAACGTTGATTAAAATAAAATTCAATAATTATTTACTCACGTCGACAAATGCCTTCGTAACAATAAGTATTGACCGAACAGTCGGCTTGTGACGAGCAGACCACTGGTCTCGGACGACATCCCACACTCAGATTATTAGGATCGCCTTCGTAATCGGCACGACACTGACAGCTCGCGGCATGATTGCTCGCGACACAGTCTGAATTTGGACCACACCGGATACGTGCGCAAGTATCTGAAATAAGAAGATTAAATATAATAAATATATAATAAAAAAAATATACACTTTTTTTAAGTCCCACATGGGCAAGCATATTAGATATATTATATTTAAAAAATAATAAAATTTAAAAAAATTTAAGAAGCAAAATAATGCTCCAAAATAAATTGGCAAGCTTAACACACGTACCGAAACATTTTGGTACGTTGTTGATGTTGACACATTTGGCAGTTAGCGGACAATCCGCATCCTGCAGGCATTCTACTGGCGGTTGACAACCGCTATTATAAGGATCTCCAACTGTGCCGGGTTGACAATGACACTTGAAATGCCCTCGTGTGTTTTCGCACAATGCGCCCGGTGCACAGGGTGCGTTCGCGCAGTAATCTATCAGCTTGCAAGCACGCGTGGGTTCTCCCGTGTATCCGGGTTGGCAGGTGCAAACCTACGCCACAAAACACATTATCGTAAAGATCACTGCCAAAAAAAAACTTTTAGTACAAAGCAACGAAATGATTACTTGGACATGGTTCTCCGTTGTGCAAATGGCGTTCACACCACAAGGATTGTGCGCGAGACAAGCGATTCTACATCTGTGATAATCGCAGATCTTTTCCTGTGTACAATCATCGTTGACCTCACATTCGATAGGTTGACAGCCAATCTTGTCATCTTTAGCGTTTCCGAAGAAGCCATGGTTACAAGAACACGTCGCAGCGTGATTATCAGCCTTGCATTCGGCGTTACGGCCGCAGAGTATCACGTCGCAAGCTCTGCGACATTCCGCCTTGATTGACACAGAGATATGAAAAAAAGGAAACGTTATATATTGTCGCTATGATACAATCGATAAAAAGATATCGTTATTTACAATTTAAAATTTGGTACCTAATAAAACATAAAATTACCTGTCCAATATTATTCTTAATGCATTTTTCGTCGTACGAGCAGTCGTTGTCTGACGTACAACGTAATTCTTGAACACATATGTTATTGTGGCAGTATTGATATTCCGGACAGCTAGAATTACTTCTGCAGGTGGGCTGACAAAGACCATTGATACAGAGTTGGTCGCCGATGCAATCTCTTGTACTTCCACAGAGTGCTGCAAGTTGTAATAATTAGATTGTATATAAAAATTGTAGATTTATAAATTATATTATTTACAAATTAATTTTTCTACTTTTGTAATTATCCGATATTAACTTACCTGTGCATATTCCTCCGTTGCACACTGAACCGGTTGCACATTGTGAATCACTCTTGCAATATTGAAGCGGAGTGCACCCAAGATTTGGATCACCTGTGCCACCCGGTTGACAGGTGCATACCGCGCTGTGATTGAGCGACGAACAGTCAGCACCATGTCCGCAAACGTTCGAAAGAGAGCAAGGATCGACGCACTTGTGATCGAAGCACGCATCTGATGGACTGCAGTCGCTGTGATAATTGCACTCCAGATGAATACATTCCGTCTAAAACAAATAGAAAAAATAAATAAGAATCAAACAAAATAAAATAAGAAATCAATTAGCTATAGAAATACTCAAAAGATCAAACTATCGTTATCAATTATAATGTATTATAGTGTGCAAATTATTATAATAATGTCAAACACTTTAGAGAATTTAAGACTCAAATTTAATACTCACTGCCGCATTTCCCGTAGTTTGTCCGGGACACCTACAGATCGGAACGTGATCACGTGCGAGACATTCTGCATTTCTACCGCAAATTCCCGGTGCGTCACACGGATTAGTACATCTGTTGTCGATGCAGGCGGCTGAATTTGGACAATCTGAATCTGTGAAGCAATCACCGGGTTGCTTGCAACCAGTTTTGAATGGATCTCCTACTAAACCATGTGGGCAAACACAGGCGAACGATCCTTCCGCGTTTTGACATCTACACAATTTTTAAATGTTTTATTAAAAAAAAAATTTGTGAATTGTAAGCTTATATAATCAGCTGTAATTATAAATTTTACTCACATAGCTGAGGAATGGCAAGGATTTTGCACACATTCATTAACATCAGCACAGATATCGCCGACGAGGACGAAGCCAAGATAACATTTACATACGCTGACATGATCGACGGCTACGCAATTACCATATCCGCAGTTTACTTGATTGCAAGGACCTGATAAAACAAGTAATCACAGATTTAGAAGATCGTATAATCGTTTTTTTTTTTCGAAAATTAGTTTTTTTTTACTAAAACATTGAAGTATCAAACGCAAACACGATATCAATGTAAGCGTATAACTTACTGCTGCATTTGTTGGTCTCCTGGTTGCAATATTTATCCGTTGGGCAGTCGCTGTTAGAAAGACACTCTACTTTGAAGCACCCTGAGGCATCGCCGATGTAACCAGGTTGGCATTGGCAACCAGCTGCGTGATCCAGAACAGTGCAAATAGTATTTAAGCCGCAGTCAATTAAAGAGCACGGATCCGAACAGTTGTGTTGAACGCAGGCCTGCGTATCAAAACAGTCCCTGTGCGTGGTGCACTGATGCGGCAGCACGCAACCTGATCCTAGAGGGTCGCCCGCGGTACCTGAAGGACACGTGCAACGGTAAGATCCATGGAGATTAATGCACTCAGCACTCGGATGACACGGTTGATCTTCGCACTCGTTGATATCCAGGCAATGTTCAGGACCGGCAATAAATCCGTGGCTACATCTGAAAAAATAAATTTAATTTCACAAATCTCTCGAGATAAGTTATGTTATAGACATTCAAAAAATAGAGACGCAATATACGAATAATTCGATAAAGCCTGGATTAAAAAGGCAATACCTGCACTTGCTGTTAATGCACACTTCGTCGCGTTTGCAGCCAACATCCGAAGTGCAGCCTGCCTCGCACCCGCCATCAATACACAATTCGCCGGGCAGACAATTACTATCGCCGTAACATATCTTCACGCAAATACCGTTCTTGCAACGCTCGCCCTGCGCGCAATTGTTCTGTTCCGAGCACTGGCATTGGCATAATCCCGAGACGCACAGATGCTGGCTGGGACAATCTTGCGAAATTTGACACACGTTTGGCACTCGGACACAGCCTTGCTCCGGGGTAGGATTACCGTGAAAACCGAGAGGACACGTGCACGCGACCGCGTGATTCGAGCAACTGCAGATCGCGTTTGGTCCACACACGTCTTTTCTACTGCAAGGATCTAAAAACACGAATTTATTCCTTCACTCACAAGAGCTATGGCGTTGCATACATTACGCTATCTTGTGATATTTTCCAAAAAATTTTCATAATTCTTATCTGTTTTGATTGAGAACAATTAGAATTAGAATTGTAAAAATTGTAATGTAAACTATCAGATGTCTTGAAACTTAAAATTGCGTTTTTCTCAATACTCCGGATGGACATTCATCGTTTTTCCCCGGTACCCTTCATATATTAATGCTTAATTTGCATAGATGTATACAAAGTATTTATTTCATATAAGTGAGAGTCAAAGTTACATAACGTGACTCGTGACATATACCTTGACACTTGTTGTTGATACACGATTCAGTAGTCAGACAGTTTTTATTACTGCGGCAGCCGAGGATGCAGCCTCCACTGACACACGCCTGATCCACTAGGCATTGAGAATGCCCAATGCATGATACCATACACTTGTTATTAATACATTTCTCTCCATCCGAGCAATCAGCGACTGAACGACACACAGCTGAAACAGCAGAGATCATCCGTTTCATAATTTGAAGTTCTTCAATGTTATTTTAGATTTATGAAAAATTCTATTTAAAAAATATGTCAAATTTTTCTCAGATACTTTTAGAAATAATTGAACAAGGATTTTCGAAATATTTCAATATTTGTATGCATGAAAATTTCTGATAAATTGCGCGGAGTTTTTCATATTTATTTAGATTTCTACAAAGATGTGACGGGAAAAATCTGAAATATTTCACTATTTTGTCTGAGTTTTTCTGAAAAATGTTCCAAATCCTATTTAAAAAATCTGAGAAAAACTTAAAATTCAGAGAAAGTCTTAAAAATTTCATAGAAATTCTGATTAATAATGTAAAAAATGCTGAGACATTTTTCCATCGGGGAAAAACATCAGATATGTTACCTCTGCATTGTCCATCGAGACAGACGCTGCCCACGCAGTCGGCGTCCACCGCGCAGTAATTAGTACCGCGTACACAGCCGTGTTCCGGACCTCTCGAGGACGGCACGAATTTCTGGATACACCTGCAGCTCGGTTGACCGTTGACGATTTCACAGAGCGCGTTGGGACCACAGGCGTTCTCGCACGGATTGACGCAGCGTTGCTCGTGGCAAACGGAATGCACCGGACAATCCTTGGGACCGGAGCAATATCCCTCCGGCTGGCAGCCGTTCGCGTAAGGATCGCCCACGTGATTCGGCGGGCACTTGCATACTGGATTATTCGTTGGACCGACGACGCAGAGCGCTGTAGGATGGCAGGAGTCCGGATGGCATGCCTCCACGGCGACGCACTCGACGTCGGGCACCGGGTTCGGGCGGAGCCCAGGCGGGCACTGGCAGATCGCCTTGTGATCGTCCGCGATGCAAACCGCGTTCACGCCGCACGCGTTCTCGTCGCAGGCGTCGTAGCAGGTGTGGGTGAGTCGGTTGCAGAGCTGGGCCGGCGGGCAATCGATGTTGTAGACGCAGGGCACCGCACGGCATCCGGACGTCGCGTCGTTCGGATCGCCGGCGTATTGCCCGGGCGGGCACTCGCAATTCGCCACATGATTATTGACGACGCAGAGCGCGTTGGGACCGCATGTGACGAAGTCGCAGACCAATTGACAAGCGAGCGGGCCGTCCGGGGTACCGCGACACGTCTGATCCTCCGTGCACTCGCTGTCGGTGGAGCAACGGTTCTCCCGCGGACTGTGGCAGCCTCGACGATCATTCGGATTGCCGGTGTAACCCGGTAGACACTCGCAACGGCCGTGATGGTTCTCCGTCAGGCAGCGGGAATTCGCGGTGCAGGTGAAACCGTCGCAAAGCGACATGCACTTCAACACGCCGAGCGCGTCCGGTCTGCAGCCCTCGCTCGAGTGGCAGTCGTCGTCGCTTATGCAGTCGGGCACTGACGGTTTCTCGCAGGACGACAGTACCGGATTCCACTCGTAGCCGTCCTGACATTTGCAAGTGGCGTGACCGGGTACGATGTCGGGCTCGCACTTCTGATAGGCGCCGCACACCACTTTGCTGCAGGGATTCACGCAGTCGCGCACCCCGCCGTCCAGGATGATGCAGAAGGAACCCGGCGGACAATCCGAGTCGTGCGCACATCCGGGTATCACGGACTTGGATGGCTGGCAACCCTCGACCAGATTGCTCGGATTGCCCTGGTAACCGTCAATGCACAAACATGAGGACACGTGATTCTGCGTGATGCACAGTGCGTTAGGTCCGCATTGCAGTTTGCTGCACGCGTCCACGCACTTGCGGACCCCTTTGCCGATCTGGAAACAAATCTCCTGCGGCTCGCATTCGAGGTCGTTCGAGCAGTGATGGTGCAAGTGGCAACCTTTGTGCAGGTCGTTGGGATTGCCGCTGTAACCGGGCGGACATATACACACTCCGTTCTGACAGACGGATCTAGGGCCACATTTTATGTCGCTGCACTGATTTATGCACTTATGATTGACGCAGGTGTAATCGAAGGGGCATGGTACAGTGTTGCTGCAAACGCAGGTCGAAGGATCGGCGCATGGTCCCACTTGTACTTGCTGACATCCGACAAACGGATTGCCGAAGAAGCCGTCCTTGCAACGACAGTCGTAGCTCCCGAGGGTATTGATGCACACTGCGTTGCTGCCGCATGCATTTCCGTTGCACTCATTGATGTCTAATAAAGAAATAGAAACATACATTCGCATATAATTTTATATTGATCACAATTTATACTTGTCGCAAACAATGTTAATATGTTATACAAAAAATCGATTATGTTTTTTATATATTTTAATCTGATATATTTAAATATACCAGTTCTATATTTTAGTTATAGAAAACTGCTAACTTTATTTGTAGAAATTAAGCAAAAATAATTATTAAATATTTTCTAACACTAGCTGTAATTTTATGCGGCTGTTTCGTTTCGAGGAATCGCGTCTATTTTTCGACATTCCACCGTCGCTAGGTGCTCTCCTTCGTCTCGAGTCTCGAGCATCGTGAATAGAAAAACGCACGTGACAATGGAGCCGGTCGATAACAGCTGATGACGACAATAACAGCTGATCGACCGCTGACGCGTTTGTCATCAGCTGATCGCCCGAGAGTCCGAGACAAGGGCCCCTATTCTCGAAAAATATCGCATACGATATTTTAGGAATGTCACTAGAAAATCACACTTTGCAAGTGTGCTATTTGTTGCAGAGTGTGATATTCATGACATATTGTATGCGATATTTTTCAAGAATAGAGCCCAAGGTCCTTTAAGCCAAAATAGCTGAACATTCGTTCGCCCGTCAGCTGATCGCCTCATTGGCTACGCCTCCGATCGCCACTCGATAGTAGTAGCTCACTATGCGTAAAGAGCGATTTAGAAATCCGTTTTTGCAGCGTGCGACTCGATTATAGATCCTTTGCTTAATTCAATCAGAGTTCAGTAAATACATTTTCGCGTTCGAACTGGAGATCGCGACGAGTGCTACCGTGCTCGGTCGAAATCTGTAAATACTGCACATATCCTATTTCTGACTTTAAATTAAAGACGTAGTTACTCGAGACTGTGTTTCCTTTCTTTTTTCTGTGGAACCTTGCGACGCGCTCGTTCTCGTGTTCGTTATCATGTCGCAAACATTATTAAAGAAAAAGAATTTAATGCAAATTAAATGAGAGCATGAAAGAGCTGAAATTAATAGAAACTAACCGAAACATTGAATGTATGGATTGCCAGCGAAGCCAGATGGACAGAGACACTCGACGGCGTTCGGACCCGCGTTGCAATGCGCATCTTTTCCGCACACCGCAGTAGAACAATCGGACTTTTCTTGAACGCCGCAGCCATGATAAGGATTCCCGCTGGTACCCGGATTACAGACACATTTCGATTCTTGAAGACCGTACTCGCAGTGCGCATTTCTCCCGCAGAATGGATCGCAATGTGGTGGTTGAACGGCTACGGAGAAAAATTTATTTAATACGGGAGGAAGTATTACTTATAAACTATTAAATATTGTTTTTTTTTTCATGCAAAGGAACATTTACGAAATAGAATAAATCACTAACTCCTTTTTTTTTACACATTATATGTACATATATACCGCGTTATATTTGTAATACTTACGTGGCATACAGAGAAGATCAGGGTTGCCGACAAAGTAAGGGTTGCATACGCATTTATTCGTTAAAGGATCGCACATGGCTCCAATGCCGCAAATCACTCCTTCGCAACGCCGTTTGCAACGTCCGCTGATGCATACGCTGGGGTCGGCGCATGGAATTTCAGGAGAGCAAACATCCGGAACGCACTGTCCACCGGGGAAAGGATTGCCCATGAAACCTTCGATGCACTTACAAGTCGGCCCGTCGTAGCTAACGATACATTGAGCTCCGGTGCCGCAAACAAAACCATCGCATTCTGAAATCGAAACAAAGTTTTATTTCGCATATACATTTTAAAAAATCGTAGCGAGGATTTGTACGATAAATTGATAACGTACCGACTAAAAGTATTATATAAAAACTAAAATTGTGCTTGTATTATAAATAACTATCAATTTTCTTTCAAATTTGAATAGATCATTTATTCTGTAATACGCAATAATTTTTCTTTTAAAATTTTCAAATATATTTAGAAATAAAAATTTCTTTTATATCCTTTTATATAATCTAATTAAAAAATTATGTTCAATGTAAAATTATCTAGACTTATAATTAGAAGATTATTTATAAAATTTGCACTCACGTGAGACACATTCGTTATTCTTGCCTTCCGTGAATCCGATCACGCATCTGCACCATGCCGCATGTTTATCGGGCTCGCAGTATGCGTTAGGACCGCAGGGTACGTTGTCGCAGGGGTTGACGCAACTTCCTTGGACGCATGCTAAGTAATTCTCGCAATCGTCGTTTGACGAGCACTCACTCTTGCCGGTCGGGACTCCAGTACAGCCAACACCGTAAGGATCACCAATCATACCTTTGGGACACTCGCACGTGTGATCTCCCTTCGTGTTAATGCAATATGCGCCGTGTCCGCAAGGATTATTCGCACATTCGTTCACGTCGATACACCCATGCTGTGGATCACCCTCGAAGCCAGCCTCGCACATGCACCGCGGCGGATCGCTCGGTGTGCACTTCGCATTGATACCGCACGGGAAACGATCACAAGGATCTGCAATTATAGAATTTAATGATAATTAAGTGAAGAAAATATCATGTTTGCCATGGGACTGTATAATACGAGCTGCGACAGTAGGGTACGAGTAAATTTAAAATTCGCAGACTTACTCTTGCAAAGATTTCCTTCTAAAGGATCCGTGTAGAACGGCGGTGGGCATACACACTCTCCGGGCTGCACGCACTTCTCGTTGGCCTTACATTCGTTGTCGTTGGTACATCTCTTCTGCGCCGGGGAGCAGAGCCCGTTGTACGGATCGCCACCGTATCCGTGCGGGCACACGCACTGATGAGAACCTGGTAGGTTGATGCACTCGGCACCGTAACCGCAGACTTGGTGACCCACAATGCACTCATTTATATCTGCATACGAATTAATAATTGTCAATTAATCAGTTATGTCTGGTTTTCTTTGTAATTATCGTCAAATAAATTTGCAACAAAAATAAAATTTCTCTTGAAATAATCTTTGTCATACCTTCGCAGGAGCCATCAGACTTGGTCGTGTATCCTTTAGGACAGGCGCAATAACTGACACCACCGGCAATCGTTATGCACTCGGCACCACTAGGGCACTTTTCGCCCTTCGAGCATCCGGCCAGCATGCATTTACCATTGACAATCTTGTATGGCGGTTGACATTGACATTCTATGCTGTTGCATTCTGTAATTTTTCCAATAAAAATGTTAAATGACTGACGTATGTTTTGATGATAATTATAATTAAAATATTAAAATATTAAAAACTATAAATCAAGAGTCTTACCTTCGCAAAGCGAGAAGGGGTTTCCATTAAAGCCTGGCGGACACTGGCACTCGTAGCTGCCAGGGAGATTCTTACAAATTGCGTTGACACCGCAGGCGGGCTTTTCTCTGAGCTCCATGCACTCGTTAATGTCCCTGCATTTACCGGTTTCATGGTCGCGCGTGTAACCGCGTTGACAGATGCACACGCTGCTGCCTACGAATTCATCCTTGATGCACTGTTCTCCAGCGGGGCAGGGCGCACTAGGACCGCACACGTGAGGTGTTTTAGATTCCTGGCAACCGCCGCTGTAAGGATCGCCCCTCATGCCGTTCGGACACTGACACGAGAAGGAACCAGGCTCGTTGTTGCAGATTGCGCCCGGAGGGCACGGGTTTATCGCGCACTCGTCGATGTCTCGGCAACCGTCCTTTACACCAGGCTTTCCGCTGTAGCCGTTGCTACAGAGGCACGTCGCCACGTCGTTCAAGAGCATGCAGTGCGCATTCGGTCCGCAAGACAGGTCTTCACACGGATCTGATCAAACAAATTGTGCATTGAAGATATTTTGTTCACAAAGATAAATCTTTAATATTTCACATAAAATCTTCTAATCTCATTATTCTGAAGCAGAATATATCATATCACATACGTCTGCAATCATTTCCGACATTAGGCTCGGGACACAAGCATCTCTTTTGTGGATCACAAATAGCGTTTCCTGGGCAATCGTCGTCAACTTCGCATCTGACTATGCCAACACACTTAATGTAAGGATCGGGATCCGGTATGGTTTCTTCCGGACAAGTGCAAGCGTAAGAGCCTTCAGTATTGGTACATGTTGCTCCATGCCCGCAAACGTCGGATTTGGTACATTCGTCAATATCTACATTTATTTTAAAACATATAAGTAAGTAAAAAAGTAATATAAGTACAAAAACAAATAAAGTACAAGAAAGTACAAAAGTAAAAAAGTATTACTGAATTATAATTCTTATAAATATATTCGTAAATATATTAGTAATTTATGTCAATAATACAAACAAATAATAAATTTTTGCGAAATGTCATTAATTAATAATTCATCTTGCGCAAATTTTACCTATACATTGCTTGAAGGCATTTCCTGAGTATCCGAGTTTACATTGGCAACTAAAACCACCAGGTGTATTCGTACAAATGGCATTTCTGCCACATCTTCCGGAAGGTCCATTTATCGCATCGCATTCGTTTATATCTAAGTAAGAAAATCGCATTAAGAAATTCACTCGCATAAGTGAAAACTTTCTGTACACGTTAAAGAATAATTATCGAATATTTCGATTCGTTAAAAAAATATCTGTTTGCTTACCGACACATCCAGCCGCTATATCGTTCGGATTGAAGGTCCAGCCATCTTCGCAAATGCAATAAGCTTCGTGACCGTCGGCCTTGCAGAAGGCATGTTCGCCGCAAGTTACCTCATCGCATGGTGCTGCAAAATAATAAAAATGATGACAAAACTATAACTTTTTATATTCCATAAGAATTATCTTTTCTCTCTATGTTGGAAATTAAGCAGAAATAATTGTTAAATATTTTCTAGCGCTCTAATAGTTATAAGCGGCTGTTTTGTTTCGAGCAATCGCGTCTATTTTCGGCCGCTTTTTCTGACTTTCCACCGCTCAGTCGTTGACAGGTGCTCTCCTTTATCTCAAGTATCGCTAGTAGAAAACGCACGAGACAAACACTCGAGACAAAGGAAGAGTCGACAATATCAGCTGATCAACCGCTGACGCGTTTGTCATCAGCAGAACGTGAGACAAGGCCCTCGGGGCGCCCGGAAGGAATGCTGATGCGATTCTCAGACGTTCCCAGCTCGCGCCGGAGATGGACATCCGGAGGGGTTTAGTAAGAAATCCGACATATCTCCCGGCCCTTCCCCGAGAGCCGAGAAAACCTATGCAATGTTTCTCCTCCGTTATAAAAAAGGCCCTTCAAATCAAACAGCTGAGTTTCTGTTCGCCCGTTAGCTGATCGCCTCATTGCATTGGCTTAATTACTTATTGTTACAGGGGGCATAAAATCTGGAATTTTTTCGAAAACCGAGGAAATAAAACCCGAGCCTT